>NW_023458744.1:91622-137860 GCF_013731165.1 Rhagoletis pomonella
CGTCCGAAAAAAAAAATTTACCAAAATCGACCAAAATATTTACTAAATCCCGTAAAAATCAAGCAACTTATTTAACGGGTCTTAATTAAACGAAAAATGCTTGGTTTAAATAAAGCCGTATTTGGGCTTTCCTTACCAAGCTTGGTAAATTGGGTATAGAAATAAAAAGTAAGCAACTAAGTAAGCAAAGGCAATATAAAGCTCAGTTTTTTCGTAAAAAGTAAGGATTTCACACTCTAACAGTTGCTTAATTTAAAAACATTTATTTACCTACACATTCTTTCAGGCTTTCAACATATACTCTTACAATAATTAGCTGCCCGTTCCTTTTTTTGCATAAAATACCAAAACCATATTATCTATAATGTGCGTGTTGATCTTGTCATGCCAGTGAAGGGACTTAAAGTTCTGGGTCGCCTCCAAACGGTAAATGGTTTTTATGAGCAGCGATTTCATGGCAGAAGTTCAATCGCATGTTTGAAAATGCGACGACCGCGAGTCAGGAGCACGGTTGCCACACACTTGGAAAAAAATTTACCAAAATTATTTAAAATTATTACCAAAAAGTTACCAAAAGTATTAAAAGCCTTTTTTCTTTTGTAATAAACAATGGGCGTTACATTTACACTTTCGAGCTTATATGAAAGTTTCCATATAAATATTTTATTAACCTATCGATTATCTTTGTTAGTAGCTTGACTTTTAATTAAAATTTGAGATCCAGCGAAATCACTGATTTATAGATTTTCATCCCTTTAGACCAATTCCTTGTACTTTTATTTGATTAAATTTAAATCAACTTTAACATTGTAAACAAACTACTATGTAGTACGGAAATAAATCTCTTTTGAGGCAAGGATACCTTCATTATTTCACAGGTTATTATTAAAATCTCGTCGACCAAAACCCTAGCTTATCATCGCACATGTGTATGCAGATATGTATGGGCATATCGCCAATCATAAATCACAATTTCGTATCTATCATCAAACACAAGTTCATTCAATAAAGGCTCTGTCACATACAGCTTTCGCGTCGCTCAGGCGCTGTTTCATTTTGACAGAAACGCAAGTAGCGGAAGTGTTTGCTACAATGAATGCTCTGACAGCGATTTTTTTAGTTTTTGAACTGGAATTTTACAATTAAGAAACATTTTCAAACATTTTTAAAATAGAAGCATTTGGGCGTCGCGGTCCCTGTTCGTTTTTTCTTTGCATGATTTTGTGTGTTTATAAGCAAAAAGCGATTGATTTGATCAATGGACTGGCAACGCGCGCAAAATGGCAAGAGTAAACCAGCGTTCGTGTTGCTCTGGCGTCAGCATTGCCTATGTGAACAGCTTCATATAAACGTATGTGCTTATCTTAGCTGTCAAAGCAAAACCAACGCCAAAGCAGCACGGATGCTGATGTGCCAGAGCCTTTAGAAATCAGCTGCGTATATGTAATTTTGCCGCAGGTAATGTATGATATTCAAAAATATTTTAATTTTTTTAAGCATTTTGCCTGAAAGTTACCAAATGAGATCGGAAATTACCAAATTACCAAAGAGAATTCTGGTAACATTTTACCAAAGTGGCTACCGTAGTCAGGAGTTGCGTAGAGAAACATTTCCTGGAACTTTATGCGGGATATGGATAACAGTCTTCCTAAAATAAAATTGGAAAATTGGTTGAAATGGTGACTTTTATGACTATGATAAGGGAAATTTTACCTTTTTGACTATTTTAATCAAACAATTTAGCAAAACGAAGAAAAATTTAACATTTTAACAGGCAGTTTCCTTTTGCTTAAATTTAATCAAAACGGCAACGCTACCCACAATTAGTATGTTCCTTTGAACTGCGGACTAAAACCTGTGGAACTGTCAAACTACAATTTTACTCTCTCAAGTGAGAGTAAAAGGAGAACAGATGCAGAAGTGTACGGAAACGCAAAACCCACTATTCCTGTAAAAATGTCAGCAGATTACTTTACATGTCAGTAGTACAACACTGATTTGGCTGAAATATCACTAAATAATTATGAAAATCTATACACATTCAAATATTTCGTTCTTTACATCCATTTTTTAACAAATATAAGGTTCTTTGCTTTCAACGCTTTCTGTTTTCGTTTACAAATGCAACCCTGCCTATCGTTTGACACTTTTCATGAGCTTACAGGAAGAAAAACTCCGGACTTAGGTTGCAAACAGAGTGGAAGCGAAGCCGAAGACGAAGCCGAAGACGAAAAACAGTGCAGTAGTAAACATATGAAAGTGATCACAGAGCAAGCAAAGACGGAGACGAAGATGAAGACGTTGCGCAAGCAGTCAGCTTGAAACAGTGCGGTACTGTTTTCAATGACGAACCGCTTGCTGTGATGAGTTGTTTCCAATTTATTTAACTGTTTGCAATTGTGAAAAACGCGTTTTTTAAGAAATTGGCTAAATTTTTGGCAAAATGTAATCAAACGTATTAATTGGAATTCTTGTACATTCGAAAAATGTCTGTCCGTCTTGCCGTAACACATAATACAAGTGGCGAAATTCTCCACAAGTTATCCTATACAAATTATTTCATAAATTGCTGTTTTTTCTTTATTTTCTTTTGATTTTATCTAAAAAAAGGGTTTTATTTAGAAACAAATCTTCTTATCATTCATCTTCCACTATGTACACTCGCCAGCTTGCCCGCAACGCAAGCAATTCGTCTTCGGCTTCGTCTTCATCCTCGTCATCGGCTTCGCTTCCACTCTGTTGGCAACCTAAATGCTGTAACTTCTGGCGAGGAACAGTTGCTCAGTTACTCTCTTAAAAGTGTTCCCACTTACAGGTTTTATGTCTATAGGAACGACTTTCTGTAAGTTCTGACTTAATCCTGTAAACGGACTGCTATTGGAACAGACTAAATATCTATTGTTGTATTAGTTCACTGAAAATGCGTAACGAGATTATTATATGAGTAACGATTCGGTACTTCAAGTCAGGGGTTTTACCCGTTACTAAGTAACGAATACATATGGTTTGCTACCTCTCTAGTAGTTACATTCCGACTTCCGCCGTTTTCAACACCAACCTACCTTGGGTAAGGGGCAACCTCTTTACCAAATTTCGTAAAGATATCTCAATTTTTAGTCAAGTTATCGTGTACACGGACGGACGGACGGGCAGACAGACACGCTTAGTCGACTTCTCTTTTCATTCTGAGCATTTATGTATGCATTTGTCTATATCTATGTATCTCGATTCTTTTAGGCTTTTCAAATAAGCGTTATGCGAGGTTATTACACCCTTGTACACAAGTGCGCTCGGGTATAAAAATAGGGTTTTTTTTTTTAATTTAGCCGATGAAAACTACCAACATGCAAATTCTAACGTTATACAAAGTTTTAAAGGTCTATAGATTCCCTTTTCACAACATGTTTGATTTTCAAAATCGGATTAACAATAGTCAAGCTGTTATTAGATAAGTACATCAAATATGAAAATAACGGTTTTTTAAATTAAATAAAAATGGACCGTTCAGGAACTATAAGAAACTTATTTTGGTGTTTTCTTGGTGTGCTCTTACAAAATTTCAAGCCAATAATTCATATGATATTGGTTGTATAAGGTTTTGGGTTTTATGTTGGGGGAAAGAAAATAAAAATCAGGTGTCAATCATTATTCTTGAACCGGAAAAATAAAAATCACAAGTTTATCATTATTCCTGAGCAAAAAAAATATAAATCAAAAGTAATCCTTATGATCGCGCGAAAATATAAAGCTCAGTGAAAGCAGAGTGAAAAAAAAAATCGCAACATAAACATTATTTTCGATCAAAACCTTTGAAATCAAGAAGTAATCGTTAGAGCCGATTCCGAGAACCCTATGGATATATATATATACAGGGTGTCCCAGAAGTAACGTGCCAAACTTTAGGGCAAGGTAGGTGGGGGGGGGGTGAGCTCACTGATAAACAAAAAATTTTCAGGCAAAAGTGTCACCGTTTTTGAAATATTTACATTTTTTCGAATTTAAAAAAAATCGTGCCTTTTCATGTGTTTTCTTTAACTGCAAATACAAACCGGGCAATACTTAGTAAATTTTTTATGCAAAATACTTCCAGATAGTTGCCTCTCCATACTCAAATGCAATGTAGTTAAAATAAATTAAGGAACCATCATAAAATTAGGACTATTTCTGGATTTTTAACTTTTTGATATTTTCTTCCCCAAATTTGACTATCTCGGGTGAAAAAAAAATTTACTGAGCTATAACTTTACATTACATAAAAAAATTGCTCATTTAATAAAGATTTCAGAAAGGTGCCACACTTACTGTTTTGAATAGAAAAAAAAGTTATAGCCGCTTTTGTGGGTAAAGGACTGAGACACGCTAGAATGTATTTAATAGATTTAAATTGAATTTGCTCTTGTTACCGTCAAATGACATGCTAAATAGTACAAAGGTACATAATTACTTGCTCTTGACATTATTTTATGTTACTTACCGGAATTAGTGAAAGTGGATTTTGTGAAATTGGACCCTTCGAACATTGTGTTATTAATACTATGACAGAGAACACGCAGTATACGTCGCATGAATATGCGGATATTCACCTAATTTACGGTGAAGCTTGCTGTAATGCCAGAGCTGCTCAAAGACTCTATGCAGAGCGATACCCCAATCGTCGACATCCGGGTCGAGAAGTATTCGCCCGGACCCATAGAGAAATATATGAAGGTAAGTGATTTTTACACCTTTCTTGTTTGCTTGCTTGTTAACTATAATTTTTCACTTTTTTAAGGTCGCATACCTGGAAGGCGTGGCGGCGAAACAGGACGTCCTGCAACGGTAGATGTTGAAGCTGTGTTAGAGGAAGTGGAACTAGCTCCATCGACTTCAGTGAGAATGATGGAAAGACGGACGGGAATACCAAAAACTACAGTTCACAAAGCTTTAAAAGACCATCGATTTCATCCCTACCACATTCAACGTGTTCAGGCTCTACAGGAAAGATATTACCTGTCGAGGGTTAGATTTTGCCGTGAAATGTTGCGAATGCATGAATCAGACCCCAACTTTTTTAATAAAATAATTTGGAGCGATGAATCATCATGCAAACGTGATGGTTATTTTAATTTATATAACCTTCACAGTTGGCAGATATACAATCCTCACGAAATGAGAGAAGATCGTTCGCAGTACCGGTACAAAATAAATTTATGGTGCGGTATTTTTAATTGTCAGATATTGGGACCTGTGGAACTGCCGCCAACGCTCAACTCTCACAGTTATTTAGTGTTCCTTCAGGAACGGCTTCCAACTCTTTTGGAAGATGTACCCTTAAACCTGCGGCGAAGACTATGGCTGCAAAATGACGGGTGCCCTGCTCACTACGGGCGTGAAGTAAGAGCTCATTTAGACGAAACTTATCCTCGCCGATGGATTGGACGATACGGGCCAATCACGTGGCGCGCTAGATCGCCAGACCTGAATCCATTCGATTTTTTCTACTGGGGCTGTCTTAAGGACAAAATTTATTCAAAAACAATTCAAAACGAAGAGCATTTGCGGGAACAAATAAATGGAGCTGCTGCTGAGATAGCCCAATTGAGTTTAAGATCTCTAAAAGCGTCTTTTCTTAAAAGGTGCCGAGCTTGTATTAGAGTAGAAGGTCGCCAATTTGAGCATATTTTATCAATAAATGAATAAATTTCTCTTCAAACGACTCATGTATATTTTATTTCACGTGAATCCATGCTTCACAAAAAATATTGATAGATATAGCCCTTGTTATAGACTCTAGTCCGAATTCCGGTAAGTAACACAAAATAATGTCAGGAGCAGGTAATAATGTACCTTTGTACTATTTAGCATGTCATTTGACGGTAACAAGAGCAAATTCAATTTAAATCTATTAAATACATTCTAGCGTGTCTCAGTCCTTTACCCACAAAAGCGGCTATAACTTTTTTTTTTTCTATTCAAAACAGTAAGTGTGGCACCTTTCTGAAATCTTTATTAAATGAGCAATTTTTTTATGTAATGTAAAGTTATAGCTCAGTACATTTTTTTTTCACCCGAGATAGTCAAAGTTGGAGAAGAAAATATCAAAAAGTTAAAAATCCAGAAATAGTCCTAATTTTATGACGGTTCCTTAATTTATTTTAACTACATTGCATTTGAGTATGGAGAGGCAACTATCTGGAAGTATTTTACATAAAAAATTTACTAAGTATTGCCCGGTTTGTAGTTGCAGTTAAAGAAAACACATGAAAAGGCACGATTTTTTTTAAATTCGAAAAAATGTTAATATTTCAAAAACGGTGACACTTTTACCTGAAAATTTTTTGTTTATCAGTGAGCTCACCCCCCCACCTACCTTGCCCTAAAGTTTGGCACGTTACTTCTGGGACACCCTGTATAATATTTGAATTTATTTATATTTAAGAAAATGTATTAGTATACATTGTATTAGTATAGGTCGGCCGCTGTGGTGTAGTGGTAAGCAGTGCGCGCTTCCACTCCGCAACGCCTGGGTTCAAGCCCTGGTCAAAGCAACATCGCACAAAATATAGAAAAAAGATTTTTTCTTAACAGCGGTCGTCCCTCGGCAGGCAATGGCAAACCTCCGAGTGTATTTCTGGCATTAAAAACAGCTTCTCATAAAAATACAATCGCCGTTCGGAGTCGGCGTAAAACTTTAGGTCCCTCCGCTTTATGTTACAACATCAAGGCGCACGCCGCAAATCGGAGGAGAAGCTCGGCCAAACACTAACATATGTGTAAGCGACAATATATTGTTATTATTATTAGTATACATTTGAATTAAAATTGCTTACTTTTTACATATGTATTACTATTCATTCTATCTATAGAAGCTAGTGTACAACGTTGTGAACACGGTTGTCGTTTCCAACTTCTTTTCCGGTCCAAAAAATGGACCAAATAGTAGAAAATGGACCAATTTTTATAACATCGGGAAATTGAGTGGAGTTTGTTGCTTTTTATCAAGAAAATATGCCAATTCAGTTTTTATTACGTTTTTTACATATTGCGTACAAAGTGCATTACAATCGTATACACTTAGGTCTCTTTTTATGCGGATTTGAATTTATGCGGTTTTTCAAACCATTTTTTGGCTGTAGCGATTTTGCTTTTTTGCGAGTTGTTATTACTTTTTTCAGTGTGTAGGAGACAGTGCTTCTGATAAATAATTTGTCTTTGTCCTCTTACATAATTCATGTATTTATTATGGTATATTTTTTGTTTTTGGTTAAAATACAGATACGATTTTATTTTTTTCAGTAATGTTCAATTTTACATGGAATAATAAGTGTTGAAGTGAAGAAATAAATTGTTTTTCTTCCTTAATATTGCCTCACTGGATTTTTTATGCGGTTTCTTAGAATTTTTTACATGGAGTACCTGAATTTATGGCGATCTTTGAAAATGCTGAACGCATCCCCTGTTTTTGTATGAAAGTATATAACTTTTTTATGCGGATTTTTTGTATGCGGCTTTCTGAGGAACGCAATTACCGAATAAAATAAGACCTATGTAAGTGTATTAAATATTTTTTAAAGTAACATTTATAATATTTACCTATAAGGATAAATTGAATATACATACATATATTATATGTATTGTCGCCTGGGTAAAAGATTGTCATATGTTAATTTCGGTAGGTTGTGGGAAATCGTGATTGAAGTTTGGAATACAATTTCACAAAAACACGAATATAGATTTTCTCCAAAGTCTCTGAAAATGTTACTAGTTCACAAAATTCTTAAATTATTTAATTTTTAATGTTTATTGTTAATTAGTTTTGAGTTTATGAAGGATTTTCTTTAGTAAATTTTTATCGTAAGCGTCATTTGTCCACAATTAGGCAGCCACTTTGTATGAAATACGACAAAATGTGATCAAAATTTCTACCAAATTAACGATACTTTTTACTCAATATCTCGGAAACTAAAGGATATATCCAAAAATGGAGAACGCCATTTTTTAGATATTGATTAGTTTAATATGGCTCCATCACTAACTAAATTTTTACTAAGTTGTCGAAAAAATTGTAGTCAATATCTCGGAAACTAAAGGAGATATCTAAATACTGATAACACCAATCGAAAGACCCTATTTCAAAATATATAACTGCATCTAGAACTAAAAATCTTCAAAATGGCGCTTACGATAATCTTTTACCCAGGCGACGATACATATTAATAAAGAAATAAAGAACACACTTTCAGGTACACACATGTACTTACAAGTTTTCTGAACTAATGCTGGATTTCCACTAGGGATTAAATGGCAAAAATGACAAATGACAAAGTCGGGCGTTAACAAGTAATCATCTCATTACATTAAAAAAAGATCATTAAGTTCATTTCCACATGGCATTTTTTCAAATGACATAAATTTTTTTTTTTTATTTCAATGCCAAGTAGAAATTCGGCATAAATACATGAATTCAAAGGAACATTTAAATTGAAATTAACAAGAAACCGCGGAATTTTTTGAAGCGTGCTTTACCAGATGATTAGCGATGCCATATTTAAAGATCAGTGGCTTATTCAAACTTTTAGCAGGTGTTGCCAAAATTCATTAGTTAATTGAAAAAATTAAAAACTATTGCCTCTCTCTTAACTGAATACTGAAATCAAGGCGAATTTATACAAGGTGGTGCTGATAGCGAATTTAGATTTTCGCCGCTGTACTTCTTAATGTCAAAATGATGTGTTTGTTGTAATATGAATTCGCCTTGTTTAGAACAAACACATCATTTTGACATTAGGAAGTACCGCGGCGAAAATCTAAATTCGCCATCAACACCACCTTGTATAAATTCGCCTTGACTGAAATCATCTATTAGCGATCGGCCATTGCCATTCAAGCTAATATATGTTAGTCTGCTTTTACACTTGCTGCTTGAATCATGTAAATCGGGTGTTACGAATGTGGCGAATGTTGTGCAGGCAAGTGCTGAACACATTGAACGATGAGATAGGGGCAAAGCTTCCAATTTGTTGTCTTCATTATCTAAACGCTTTGTCGATGGTGACATGCTTTTTTTGAACGCGGCAGCGACATCATGAGTTTGTATGAGTTTGATATAAAATAAGAGGAAGAACCTTATCTGTCGCTGGAAAAATAGAAATAGATCGAATCTGGCCACAACCACAATCGTCGCCAAAATAATTATCTACATAAGAATACGTGGAAAAGTAATTTGACAGCTGTGGTCCTTAGCTCCTCGTTTTCATTGTGTTCGGGCTAGCAGTCATGTGGCCAGAGATGCCTGCTGGTGCAGCAGGTAGCATTTGGCAATAAGTTTCTCATTTTCACTGATGCACAAAGCTACGTTTTCAGAGCCCTTAAATTTAGACATCGCACACCTAGATCTAAAGTGAGCTAACTCAGAATTCAGAGAGGCAAATATAACTGCTTGTAGATCGTACAGATTAAACAAACAAAAACAGGTATAACAGTAGTTTTTTAGTTGATGTATATAATCATGAAGAGAAAAAGGCGTGAGTCATACGTCCTCATGAAATTGGATGTGTAAACATATGCGAACGGCAAAGCATAAAAGTACGTTTACATAAAAATATAATCTCAATCAAAGCTCGTTATCTGTCAAATTGGTTGTGTGTTCTCTGTGCCATTGTGAACACTTTTTCTGCTACACATATTATGCTATTTCAATATATTTTAACTTAATATTTTATCAAAAATACCTTTACAAACCTCTTTTCCTAGCTAGAGTCAATTTTTGTTTACTTTTACATTTGCCATTCCTCCTCTTCTTCGCAAGTATAATCGATTAAACTAGGTTGAACACCAAAAAGTTATCAGTTTAGTCTCAGATAATTTTATAATTATAATTTTGTATGGGTGATCTCTTTCTCTAATTACATATAGGGGAGTTAAGCTCGAAAATGAGGATAATCTTTTTATATGTAAACCTATTATAAGGCGATTCAGTCACATACATACACGTGTAGGTTAGGTTAGAAATTAAACATAATTTCAGTTAATTCATTTTCATTTTGAATTATTTTAATACATGAAATTATCGGTATGATTGATAAAATATGATACTGCATATACTTGTGACATTAAAATATCTTGAAAACACCGCATCAATTATTGTTTTTGATCTTGTAGTTTGAGCATTTCTATTTGTATATATTCCTAAATTTAGTTTTCCTTTTCGGAATATAATCTGTATAAAATCTTTTGTTTGCAAAATGGGAAGCTAAATTTATTTGTTCGGCATTTCTTCTTACTCTCATCTTCTCTTAGTGCAATCTTGTATTAGCTCTGATCCAGTACTCAATGAACCTACAGGTTTGCAGGAAGTTACAGGAAAAAGGATACCGTACTCCGAAATAATGTAAATGAGAGCGATTTTTTGAGAGTTCTACAAACTTAAGTATACATATACCCAGTAAAAACTTTTCATTTTTGTGGGAAGGACTTATTTTTGTATCAATGGAGTAATGCTGCATTTACATGAGGCGATTTAACATTGCTCAAGAAAAATCGCTTGTGACTAATACAAATTACAAAATCGCATGCCAAGACAAGCAATTATCGCCTGGAAAAGTTGAATTGCTGTCTGCTTTAAGGCAAGCGATTTTGAACTACCTTGCTCGTATAGGCATGTAATGCAATGGCAGGAATTTTTGCATTTATTCGATTATCTCCAATGACATGCACATGTTAAAGTAATACATTCTGTAAACGAAAAGGTAGGCAGTGACTCTCAAAAAGTAGTTCACCAATCGAGAGTAACCGCTTACCTCTTCGTTGTCATTTTAACATGTGCATGCATTGGAGGTAATCGAAAAAATGTAAAAATTCTTCCGAAAATTATTTAACATGAATACTAATAGGCTCGTCTGATCTGAGTTTCAAGATGCGAATAAAAATAAGTTATTCCATTTTTCTAGCCCAACGTTTCGCTAATACTTTTTAGCATCTTCAGGGGCAATTCGTTTATTTGATATCTGGCACAAACCAATGAGATACAAAACATATTAAAACATAACCATAAAGCAATAAAAATATATAAATAAAGACAATTAATCATTTTAAATATAGGTACAAATCAACTCACACTATTGTTTTGAATATTAAACCAAAATTTCGAAATTAATAACATAAAGACATTTAAATTTCTGTGACTAACACAACATTACAAACAAATAGAACCTTACTAAACACGTTTACGCTGAAAATCAATACCATCCATACATTATGGTAACTTTGTCAATACTAAAGTCTTATTTTAATAAACATGATATATGTATAAGCGGCCGCTATGTTGTTTGTATATTCTTCTTTGTTTATCGTCTTTTCTCGTTTCTCCATAATCCTCAGGCTCTCTAGTGTATATCTGGTTGCTTCTCTCTTTTCCCGGTCAATAATTTTCGCGTTTGCAAAATAAGCTGAGTATCCACTTGATATAATGTGTTGTGCTAGTGCTGTGCTGGTCTTTTGTTTCCTTACGTCGGCTTCATGTTCGCCTAGTCGAACACCCAAAGGCCGTTTTGTTGTGCTAATATATACTTTTCCACGCTCATCATTCTCCTTTCCTTTACAAGTAATTTCATATATAACATCTACAGGACACCTTGTTTTTGTATATATTGTTGACAGAGTGCAGAGTGTTGCGTTGGGTGATTTTGTTATGCTGTGATCAAAGTTTTCTGTTAGTCTCGGGATATATGTCACACTGTAGAACGTTTTTGTTGTGTTTATTTCTGCATTTGTTGTTGTGTATTTTTGGCTACAGTTTTTGCATATTTCTTGGTTTATTATCTCGCGTATTAAATGGTTAGGGTAGTTGTTGCTGCTTAGGATATTAGTTATTTTTACTATATTAGCGTCATGGAATTTTTCGTGGCTTATTGTCAATATTTTGTGAATCAGGTTTTTTGCCGTGTTTATTTTGTATTTTGTTGGTTGCGATGAAAGGTAGTTGATAAGGCGTCCAGAATAAGTAGGTTTTGAGTACCAGTCATGTAAAAGATTGTGTTTTTCTCTATGGATGCAGACGTCAAGATAAGGAATTTTAGAGTTTACTTCCATTTCAATCGTGAATTGTAATTTATTATGATATTTGTTAAGAGTGAATGATGTTCGCGTCGTTACGTTTAATTATGGAAAACAATGTCGTCTACGTATTTGCAAATAAATTTGATGTCTATGTTAAATTGTTGCTTTAGCTCCGAGATGGCATTGTCAAGTAGGTCAGCCATGACAATGTCTGCGATTGCAGGGGAAATCGGATGACCCATGGGCATTCCAAAGGTCTGTGTGTATAATTTATTGTCAAATATAAAATAGTTATTGTCTTTAAGGCAGAAATCTAATATCTCCTGGAATTTCTTCTTTGGAATATTGGTCTTGGCTTTGATTTGGTCCCATTTGTTTATAATGATTTTTGCAGCCAACATTGTTGGTATATTAGTGAACAGGGAAACGACATCAAATGACACTAGAACATCTTCATCACACACATGTATATCGGCTAACCTATCTTTTAGGTTAAAAGAATTCTTAACATTTTATTTATCTGAGATTAGAGTCTGTAGAATCTCTCCAATAAATTTTAAAAATTAGGAGCAGGGTACCATAACTGAAGAAGCAATAGGACGTAGAGGAACTTCGGGCTTATGTATTTTCGGCAAACCATAAATTCTAGGTGCTGCGCCTGCTGAGCAAGTGAGCTGTTGTTTTACTTTAAAGTTTATGTACTTGTTTTTGTATAGATCGTCTACTATTCTGTTGTTTTTCTTTTGTAGAGCAATTGTAGGGTCAGTTCTTGTTGTTCTGTAAGTGTTTTTGTCTTCAACAAGTTGGTGCATTTTTTCCATGTACTCATTTTTATACATAGCTATTGTTTTGTTTCCTTTGTCCGTATCCGTTATAATGATAGTGTTCTTGTGTAGTCTGACAAACGCTTTTGCCTTGTAAAATGCTGCTAGTATGAATTTCTCAGCTGCATTGTGCTTTATGTTGCGCCTGAATAGTTGAATTCTATTGCTTACTCTGTTTCTCGCTGTTTCCTTTTCTTTTTCGTTATCCAATGATAGTATGAGCTGTTCCATTTCCGCTATTACGTGTATTGGTGAGAAGTTTGATTTAGTTGTTGGTAGAGTGAATTTCTTTCTACTTCTTCGGGAAATTCAATCGCGGTTTTGTCTACGAACCAGTTATCGTTTGTTGCGATTCTCAGTTTTCTCATTAGTTCGTGCTTTAGCTTGTCTGTTTTTGACTTGAGTGTTGATCTCTTCTCTTCTGCGATCCTTTGACTTTGGAATAATTTAGTTTTATTCGCATCTTGAAACTCAGATCAGACGAGCCTATTAGTATACTTGTTAAATAAATCAAGAACTGATCGGAATATACATACATAGCTTCCGAAAATTGTCTTGAGGGGACTTGCATTGCGTTAACCCATTGATACAAAAATTAGTACTTCCTAAAAAGTTAAAAGTTTTTTCTCTGTAGGTACAAAGCCGCATGCAGCCTGTGTTCAAATGTTCACTTTGAATCAAGCCCAGACCAAGCGATTGGGACATTTACAGGGTGGTGTTCTTTAATTTTTTTTATTGAATTGCAAGACAACACCACCCTGCCACTGCCAAACTGTACTTTTCGTCTATCTCTAGACCGATTCCTTGGGGACTGGTCGAAAGCTGATATTTTCGATGCAAGCAAATGTCGAATTCTGACCAGTTAAATTTTATCCAGTTAAATTTTATCCAGTGAAGTACTGGTCCTTTACGGAAAACTCACCGCCTTATTGCTGCAGGGCATGTGCAGAGTTTGCATAATCGGAAGTAATAATCAATTGTACCGCATTTCCTCTTACTCTGCATATGCCTAAGTGTATGCAACCATTTCCGATAGCAAGTACACACAGGGTGCTTCTATTAAGAATTAAATAAAAATTTTCTGTTGCAATACACATGCTAGCCTTTAGAATTTTTCTGCTGTGCTATGCGGTACAGCTTCGCAAATTTTAATCCCTACCGAAACCAAAGATGTCTACACATAAAAATTTGTTTAAATTTGGGCATATTAAGATAAGTATCCAGCTTCCTCTCGTAATGAATGCAAATTTACACACAGTTTTAATTAACTTTAACACTGCTTGTTTACTTTTACCTATCATATGTGTGGCGTAGAACAAATTTCAAATTTAAATACTTGATGTTCACAAGTTCATAGTTTACTTATAAAATGTTTGCTCTACAAAATGTTTGTGTTTCATATAAAAGGTGGTAACCAGTTTCCTCTCCTAATGTGTGCAAAATCAAATACCGTCTATTTACTTTTACATACCAAATTTGGCGGGTAGAGCAAAATTACACATAAAATGATTAAAATTGAAAAATTGTTGTTGTTAACCCTTTGAATTTTAATAAAATTATGGCATTTAATCAAATTCATGCTACCTAATCACTAGAAGTAATATTTTTTTTTAAGCAGAAGATTTCTTAGTCCACTCAAAGATGTGGAATATGATGAACTTGGAAATTTTGCTGTCCACATAACTTCGAAAATAGGGATGACGAAAGTAGGTTTCAGAACGCATGAAGAAAGTGATCAAAAGTATAAATTTGTTCCAGTACACTAGGACATAGTAAGAAATAGTATGAAATGAGAGGAAGTCGTCCCCGTACGCAAGAATTTCTCTCACTGAGAACACTTTTGAGCGAGTAAGAGAGCAACTCTTCCCAGTTAGAAGATACAGGATTTTCCCGCAAGTTCATGAAAAGTGTCAAGCGATAGGTAGGGTTGCATTTGTAAACAAAAATAGAGCGCGATGCAAGCACAGATGGAAGTAAACAACGAAATATTTGAATATGTACATACGCAATTATTCATAATTGTATAGTTTTTAATAACTAATTACTGCTTCTTAGCTAAGTCAGTGTTGTACCAATGACATGTAACCAAACCGACTGACGTTTGTGCAGGAAATAGTGATTTTTGCACTCACTTGAAAGAGTATCATTGTAGTTTGACAGTTCCACAGGTTTTTGCTCGAAGAATGCTGGAACAAACTATACATTTATGTTAATTGTTTATCGAAGAGCAATCTTTCAAACCGACTTCAAGATTTTTGCATACATTGGAAACTTTAACCCTCTAACCGTTATAACCGTCTGTTGACGGTCATTGCTTTTTTGCTAATAAATGTTAGTAAAATTAGATAGCGATATTAAAAAACATAACAACGGGTTTTAGTGGTTATGTGCTTTGTGAATTCAAACTAAAATGCGCTTTTTACTCTATATTTTGAGTACATGTGTCAGTTAAAGTTGTGAGTCAGTATTAAAGGTGAAATAAATTACTGTCATAAATATTGATTTTATAGTTCCGATAGTTATTTTTCTAAAGACTTGAAAATTTTATAGTAAGTAGGAAACATTATTTATTTTCATAATTCAGTGCTTTGTTGTGAATTAAACAAAAATTATATATATAGTTAGAGTGTTTTCTGATAACCGTCTGTAGACGGTCAAAACGGTTAACGCCAAAATTGACATATTCAAGTGCGTTTCATAACAGTATATTTTTGAAAGTTTCTTTATGGTTTCTATATACAGGAAGTGAAGTCCAAGACCTTGTTTTAGACCCAGTGTGCATCCACAGGCCTCAGGCATACCCTACTAAGGAGTATTTGCGGTGGTGGGTGCGGTTTGCATCTGCTTTGTACCTCCTTTGTAACTTTTCCCACCATATGAAATCTCGTTGGTGCCGAAGCTTTAATCGAGGCAAAGGGGCTCGATGAAATTGGCATTTTTTTAGAAACTCTGTAGTCCTGTTTTAGGGGTGTTGAAGTTGAAGTTTTTCCTTTGTATCTATAACGCTTTCCTCGAGTGCTAGAAAAGGGGGTCGCCCGCCCATGAAAAGAACCGCTGTAACAGATAAAGCTTAGTAGCTCGATATATCGCCTAGTACGCGAAGCACTTCGCTCGAGAAGAGGCTTTGAATACCTCTGGCCAGCCACGGGTTATATAATCATATAAGCAGTAATTGGGTTTTCACAACAGAGGATGCAAAAACCCAAACGACTTGACGGTTTGAGATATTGAGTGAGTGCATCCCGATCACCTCATCAGTGGGGTGTATTTTTGTCCCCATTCATATAAGGAACTTCAAATGTTTTGCTGTTTTGGCCGATACCAAACAGCTTCGTCAACTGCCTCTTTTTCTTTGCGAAGTTGTTATTGTTGATCATTGGAAGACAGGAGGGGGAGGACAAGTCCTTCTTTTGATGCTTCTATAGTGTTCGTTCGCGCCATTGCTTTTACTCTCACCCAAGGGGGCCGAATCGGAGTTTATTTCAACGTAGCGTCAGGCTCATACAGTTATTTCTCTACGTGCCCCGGTTTATGCGCTATATAAAAAGGACTGGCGTCATGAAGGATTGGTAAAGCGTGATTTTTGTACGTCGAGAGGTGCCTCTGCGTTTCAATTGCCTGGGAAAAAATCTATGTAAACATTGCAAAAAATTTATAATCATATATGTATATATTGCATGAAATAATAAATTTTGTGTTAGGCGCCTAATAAAAACTTGTTTACGAATATTCACACTAAATAAGACAGTAATATTCATCCTCTAGTTTTATATTTGGCCTTTTGAATTATATTTACTTTTATTTTTTTCGTATATACATATTTTTGATCAAATATTTGAAGAAATAAACCGTTTTGACCGTCTACAGACGGTCGAAATGTTTTTACACCTAGCGTACGTATTTTTACAGGTAAATTGAAACCTGAAACTGAGTTTGAAACATTGCTCAGAGTTGCCTAATTACCAACATCTAAAATTATGGGTGATTTAAAATCATTATTAAAAAAAAAAACGGTTAGAGGGTTAAATTCAAAATTTGTTAGAGCTAATGATGATACGCTAACCCAAGGCAAATTTTTTACAAAATCTGATGAAAAATTTAAAAGTAAATTTGGACCAAAATATTATAAAAAGGTTTTATTTGGGAAGAAAATTCTTTTAATTAGATTTTTAAATCGAAAGATTCCATTCAAACAAGAGAAAGAAAAAATAACAATATACATAGTTCGCTCGCGGTTTTTTTATTATAAAATAAAAAAAACGATCACAACGAAGAATTCTTTAATGGTATACATTTTATATATACTTGATACACCATATCTTTTTAAATATTCACAATATCTTGCAAGCTAAAATTGGTTTGTTATTTTCTAATAATAATATGGATCATGCTTTAAAGAACATCATATAAACCAACGTTTCAGTTTTTATACAAAATTAACGAAAATTCTACGAATATTCATCAAACTTTTCAACCTTTTCATCAGACTAAACAAAAATTCAACTCAGTTTTATAGCTCATTCAATGTTAGTATAATAATGTGTAAAAATTATGTAGCTAAGAAATCGCGTTGATTTTTTTCTGTATTTTTGTATTTTTAATAAAAAAGGTGTGAACCACGTAAGCAAAAAAAGCACTGATAATTATTTTTGATTTGTATTATTATTACATTGGTATAAATAAGGAAGAGAACATACTCCGAGTTATTTTTATAATATTATCAAAGTGGCAAGGCCGTTGATAATACGGTCAAGAAAAAAAAAGGAATTTTGACATTTTTGATACTTCATAGCCTGTTGCCTCAGTCTTTCCTCAAGAAATAATGGAACGGGCATATATTTCTGTTGCAAACCTGGGTTGCCTTGTGCTCTTTTTCACAATAACTTTAGAAAACCGTAGTAGAAAGCGTAGCAAATTTCTTAAGAACTGCGTACTGCCTTAAGGAAATTTGACTCAAGAAAATTTCTTAGCCATTTCTTGTACGTCATTTTATATGGAGTTTCTGCTTTTCTTGAGAGCTGCATACAGGCCTTAAAGTAGTAAAGTCCGTGTACTGATGAACATACATATGTATAGCATTTTCAGTTTAAATGAAACTTTTTTCAAATTAAATGAAACCTTTTTCAGGTTAAGCGAAACCTTTTTCAAATTAATTGAAACCTTTTTCAGATGAAGCGAAACCTTTTTCAAATTAAATGAAACCTTTTTCGGATTCAATGAAACTTTATTCAAATTAAATGAAACTTTTTCAGATTCAATGAAACTTTATTCAAACCAAATGAAACTTTTTCCAAATTAAATGAAACTTTATTCAAGTTAAGTATTAAACATTTTTAAATTAAGGAACAGGAAATCAACTTAACCTATTGAGAGCCGTTTGCACCATGTCTGGCTAACACTAAAGGCTCTGTTATGCATACTTGGCATTGCTTGAGAGTTGTCACATAAGGAATCTGTTAAATGAGCTTCGCGTGTAAGCTGTTACCCAACGCACAGCATTACATACGTAGAAGTCTGTTGGTTTATGATTTCTACGTAAAAACACGTACGTAACAGAGCCTTAACTCCCAGTTACACATCTTTATCGCCGATTATGATGTTTAACTGGGAGAATATTTTTACTGTTGCTACACGAATTCAAAGCTGTCAACTATTATTTTCTTAAGAGAGAAGAGGGAAATAAAGCACAAATACTCTCCTTTCTCACTCACTCGCTTAAGCGAAATTTAAAATTTGGCAAACTCTATGGATTAGAGCACAGTCTAATCACGGCAACATTCAACTTCGGTTCAAGAATAATTTTGACATGTCCCATTTCTCTTTTCCTTTTCACATTATCCTTTACATGTACTTCCGAAAACAGAGATATTTGAAGTTTTATAAGTAAGTTTTATAAGTTTCATTTAATTTGAAAAAAGTTTCATTTAATTTGAATAAAGTTTCATTGAATCTGAAAAAGTTCTCATTTAATTTGAATAAAGTTTCACTGAATCTGAAAAAGGTTTCATTTAATTTGAAAAAGGTTTCGCTTAACATGAAAAAGGTTTCATTTAATTTGAAAAAGGATTCGCTTAATTTGAAAATGGTTTCATTTAAACTGAAAATGCTATATATGCATAATGGTTAGTAGATGCTTTTTATAATTTTTTAACCGACTTCAAAAAGGGAGGTTTGGTTTAGATATGGTCATTGGATCATGAAGAAATTAACGGTACTTTTAAATTTTTATATGAAAATTGAACTCGGTTTTGTTTTTTGCTTAAAAATAGGGATATCCGGAATCCGGCTTGTCCGGCCGTTTTTCTGTTATCCGACTATCCGACCGGATACTGACTAAAATCCGAATTTCCGAATTATCGGCGAACAACCTATTTCTATTTTCAACATACATGCACTATACACTCCTTCTGAGTTCACTGAGAAAGGTGTTGCACAGAGATACTTCGTTGCAAGTGTAAACAGATTTGGAAATTCTCTGAGACTATTTATGCTTCGACCAAATTAAAGGATCTTCTTGTCCAGGTATAAGGGGTAGCTGTAAATATTTCTCCATTTATAAATCGCTGCTTTTTTTCTTGTACGGTCGCTCTTGTGTACCCAACGTTTGCTATCCACATCACTACAAAAACTGGAATCAGCATCAGAGCCGTTGGCAATTTCCTCAAAGCATTGCCAAATATCCTTAGGTGTTTAGTAGTGCGATTCACTAACTTTTAACAATGCGACTTGTCGAGTTGTAAGCTAACAATTTTTGTTGTTTGCAGTAACGATTGTGCGATTCACTAACTGCGCTGCCGCTAATGGGTACAAATCCGTTGCATATGCCAAGGCGTTCATGTGAGCACAAAGTTCACAAGCATTTTATATGGAAGAAAATGCGCAACATCCTCCACAAAAAAATCTAAAAAATCGACGGTAACCTTTAGGAACTTTAAACTTGCACTTTATTAGACTAAAATTGAATGGGCTATAAAACTGCATACCCTTAAAATATTATAAAGATTCTGAATAAAAAGTTCGAATTCTTGGTGACCATTTTTTTAAGTCTTATTGATTTTTATTAATTTTGTGTAAACTGTAAACTTTGAAATATTTATTTACATATGTGGGTTCTATTAAAAATAAAACTATTAAAACTAAAATTATAAAATTATAAAATTATTAAAGATAAATAAATACACATACGTAAGTAGCAAACAAACAACTTTTGAATTTTTCTGCCATATTTTACTCGAAGCTGTAAATAAAAAGTTAACAAAAAATATTTAACAGGAAAAAGATTAATATTAAAAAAAATAACTGTATGCACATTTTTAGCTTTATTGATGGCAGGGTAGTATAAGCATGCATAATAGTACGATTTTTATCACATTTTTTAATAAAAATACATCAACCACGCGTTTTTGCTTAGCGGAGTCCATTGTTTTTAACCTTTTATCTTTGACGTTTCTCCTCTATTTACTATACATAACACAGGCCTGCGAAATTTAAATTTTGTTTCCCTCGTCCAATAATCGTATTATTTTTTTGAATATCTACTAGGTATGTTAAATTAAAATACATCTTTGGTTTTTTCTAGTATGGCGGGATGTTTTTTATTGATGACATGCATATTTTAGGATTGTTAGCAATTTGCATGAAAAGCCAAAAATTAATTAATTTAGATCTGAATTTTTACTTAAAAACCAACCGCGTTAGTTAAAAATACCCATAAATAAGTAAAAATTCAATAATACTGATACTGAGAGAATCAAGTTGCTGGAGCGCAACATAGGTGAGTAATTCAAAAAAATTTAAAGAAGGGGTAAATTTTACCACCACCTCCACAGTTAAAGGCTAAATGAAAATTCTTGATAAGGTTGAATATAACAATATTGTGAAATTTATAAAGGGCAACAGCCTACCGGATATCCGATCGGATATCCGAATCCGGCTCTTATTTTTTACATGGTATCCGGAATCCGGTTATCCGGCAAAATCTCTATCCGGCGCATCCCTACTTAAAAGTTACTTGTTTTTGTAATGAGATATAGATAAGTTAAATTTTGGTACCTACATACATACAAATGTACATACCACTATTGAGAGAATACAAAGGTTGCGCCGATCTCGGACCGCTATTCCTCTCTTAACGAATTTGACAGAATCGTTGTTTGCATGACGTCACACTTGTGCAACTTGTTTACGTTTTCCTTGCAACATTTTTTCTTCTTCTTCCATTCTTGCTCACGTTTTGGCATTTCTCTCTCGCAATTGCACCAGTGTGACGTCACACAAAAGTTATTCTCAAAAATCCTCTCTGATCGGCGCAATCTTGTATTCTATCCATCTTGTGCACATACACTGAAAATAAAATCTGCGTAAATATAACGAAAACTTGCGTACATTTTACGAAAGTTTTCGTCATTTTGAGCCACGAAAGTTTTCGGTGATTGTACAAAATCGTTTTCGTACATACTACGAAAATATGAGACATCAGATCTTAGTACACTTTACGAACGTATTCGTACTATTTACGAACGAACGTACTACTTACTAAGGAATTTCGTACTATTTCTTTATTTTTTACGAAATTTTTGTAAAATGCACAAAATATATTTAACGAAATTATTTTCCTAAAAACTGCGGTCGTTTCGTAGAATTTCCGATTGCTTTCATTCACCACACTGCAAAAAACATAAGACGAATAATAACGCAACACTTTTATTTTGCTTTTATTCCTAATTTTAAGCGTTTTTCTTTAACAAAATGTTTTGCAATGTTTTTATGTGGAGGAACTTGGCAGGTACGCAGCTTCTTCGATGTTTGTTTCCTCTCTCAACTATAAATTAAAGGAAAATTATAAGGCGTCTGATAGGCAAGTTTCAGTGAAAAATCATACATGTATTTACTTAAAATTTCATTAAGTAGTGCGTCTGCTCCTGGCTTGGATTTGCCGTTGATAGCTAACTGCTGAAACTGCCTATTTATGAAGTCCCACATTGCAGAGCAAGGCTCAGCGTGGGCGATGTTAAAAACATTGTATGCTTAAAAGCATTTATCCACAGCTTTAACATTTAATTTTATATTGTATTTTTATCCAGCAAAAGCTTCTTAAAACTTTTAAAATTATATTATACGTCTCACAGTAGCCCACCAGTAGTTTCGCAATGACACGCAGTACATAAAAATAAGATGACATATTAAACTGACGGTAATTTAGTATATTGTACGAAAATATTCGTCTGCTGTACGAATTAAAAAAAAATGTTTCTGCGTTTGTTCAATGTACGAAAGTATTAAGTAAATTGTACGAATACAGAATTGTATATTTCGTAAATTTAAAACCACACGTAAATATTACGAATGCCTTCGTACAATATACAAAATTATTCGTACAGAGATTTGTTCAGTAATTTACGAATGTGTTTCGTAAAATAAACGAAAGATTTTGAAATTGTACTGAAAAAGGCTTTACGAAAGTCCTTTCGTTATATTTACGAATGGTTCGCAAAATCTTGTTTCGTTGTGCAAAATGTGTTCGTATTATGAACGAAAGTTTCGTACATTGTATAAAAACCAACACTACGGAAGTTTTCGTAGCACTTTTAAGAAATTTTATTTTCGGCGGGCTTTCCCAAAGTGGGTGCCGCGGCGTATGCCTGGAGTGCCGCTAGTGGCTAGAGTATACTAGTGGTGGGGGCAAATTCTTTAAACTTTCCATACACAACGCAAGCGGTTTGATCGAACTTCAACATGGCGGCCAGAAAATCAAAAAATTTTGATTTTTATTAAAATTACCTTCAGTTGCTCGTCAAACCCCATACACAACACAAATGGCTTGTGTGGTGTATTTCGCTCTTAAGCGTAGTTCCCCAGTACGTTTTGTCAACGAAAACTTGAACTTGAAAATTTTCAGAAAAATAACCGAAAACGTATCCTTTTCACAACCATTTTCGGTACTTTTGTAGACCTAATCCGCGTTTTATCCACGTTTCTTCCCGTTTTCGGATTATTTTTTGGATTTTTTGCTGGCTGAGCTGTGTATATGTTACTTATTCTTTGGAACTTCACAACCACACTGTTAAAGAGCGAATCAACACGATTTTAGAGGCAGTCGAGAACGAACTTATAAAAAGTTTGAAAACTTGTGAATTTTTTAGTTTGCAACTTGACGAAAGTACCGACGTAGTGGGACTTAATGTTCTTCTCGAGTTAGTGAGGTACCCATTCGCAATGCAAATCGAAGAACTTTTGATGAGCGAAGTACTTGAGACTTACACCACTAGCGACGAAATTTTTAAAGCTATCGACAGATTTGTACATAAAAATGGTTTGAAATGGACCAAGTGTGCTGATATTTGCAGTGGTTGGAAAAACGAAATGAGCGACGAACGCAACGAGAACTTACTGTATGATCCGTCGGTATTCCCTGGCGACTACGAAGATGCCACCACTGGATTTAAAACCCGTATTGGATGACGCTGCGACGATAAGAGAGGCCTGCGCAATTAAAATACATCTTTGGTTTTTTCTAGCACGTCGAGATTTTTTTTATTGGTGACATGCATATTTTAGAATTTCTAGCAATTTGCATGAAAACCCCATAAATAAACAAAGTAAATCAGAAAAACGTACATATGTAACTTCGAAGTTAATGCTAAGAAAATTGATAACAGCCGGTCTCAGCAGCAATTTAAATGGAAAATGAATTTTTATTTTCTGTAAATTTCTATATAATATTAAAAAAATTAAAATCATTTTTCATTAAAATTGCTTTCGTAAAATTGGCTGTAAAAATTATTTTCTTAGCGTTTTCGCGCATTACCAGCGTTAACTTGGAAGGCGTAGAAAAAACCATTGTCGAATATTTTCCCAACATTGACTCTGAGGATGTCTACAGCTGGATAACAAACCCGCTTGCATGTGACCCGAAAAGTAAACCTACTGAGATGACAAATTAAGCTTTTGAAAAACTTCTGGACATCGTGAAAACAGCCCTTTGAATATTAAATACTACGAAGGGAGCCAGATAGTTTTGGATGCAAGTGTATGCAGAAAACAATGCTGTTGGAAGTTACCTGTGAGGTAACACCTTTCCTTTAAAAAAAGAATTATAGTGATCGGTTAACGTGGTCCAAAGTTATGCGGTAACATCCATTAAAAAAATATAAAATAATAAAAACATATTCCGACTAATTGATAACCTTCTCCTTTTTGTGAAGTCGGTTAAAAACAAATACACCTGCAAGCTTTCAGCGTCAAATGATTTCGGGGTAAAATTGTCAAAGCTCCCTATAAACTTAAAGGAATTAATGAAATCATCATGCCTTAGAGTATGTTCAATATTTCTTTTGTATGGAAGAAAATGCGTAGCACCGTCAGAAAGAAATCAAAAATCCATACGGGTTTTAAGAAATTTAAAATTTGCATGTTATTATACGAAAGTTTAATGGGCTATAAAACCGCATACATACTGGATTTTTTTTAATTACCCATTAAAAAAATTTGCAATTTTGATGAAACGACAAAATTCTCATAAAGTTCGTACAAAATTTGAAACTGGGATTTATATGGTGTTTGTTAAAACCAAAAATCAGATGTTTTTGTTCACACACCGTGAATAACGCTATTGCGTCGATGCATAAGGTTGGTAGTACTGATAAATTTGGTTGCATGCGAAGCATAATCAGGCTTAAGTTTTGTAAAGTTGTGTTACGCTTAAGAAGTTGTGCGAAGTAGCATAATCAGACCATAACTGTCAATCTACGATTTTTATACCCGAGCGCACTTGTGCACAAGGGTATTATAACTTTGTTCACATAACGGTTGTTTGTAACAGGCAAAACGAATCGAGATAGATATAGACAAATGTATGCATAAATGATCAGAATGAAAAGAGAAATCGATTAAGCGGTGACTGTCTGTCCGTCCGTCTGTGCCCACGATAACTCGAGTGAGATATCTTAACGAAACTTGGTACGTGCACTTCTTTCTGGCGTAGGACGGATGGTATTGAAAATGGGCAAAATCGGACAATAACCACGCTAACCTCCCATATAACGGTAATTTTCAGAAATACGAAAACTGCGATATTTTAGAAACTACTGAAGATTATTCACTCAAAATTGATATTTACAATAAGTTTTAGACGAAAAATAATAATATTATAAATTTTTGGAAAATGGGCGTAGCCACGCCCACTTATGGTTACATGTGTATATCTTGGTAACCGCTGCACCAATTTCTTCCAAACTTGGCACAGTTGTTAACCTTGGTACAACACACGAAATGACCGAAAATTTTTAAAATCGGACAATAACCACGCCCACATCCCATATAACAATAATTTAGAGAAATACGAAATCTTCGATAAATCAGTAATTATTGACGCTAATTTATTCAAAATTGATGTTTGCAACAACTCTTTACCAAGAAATACGTTTAGGATAAAATTTTGAAAAATGGGCGTGACACCGCCCACTTATGATCACATATATGTATCTCGGTAACCGTTCTACCGATTTGTACCAAACTCGGTGTGGTTATTGTGCTTGCCACATAGAAGCAAAACGTTGAAAATTATTGAAATCGAACTAAAATTACGGCCGCTTTTCATATAACAGTAAATTTCATAAATGCTTGAAACTTCAATATTTCGAAATTTAAGGACGCTAATTTACTCAAAATTGGTACACCCCGGTTTACCATGTAGCGGTAGCTTTCGGAAAGGTAAAAAACATATGTTTAATACTTGCGCCGGGTATTTAATGTTCGGCTCCGCCCGAACTTAGACTTTCTTACTTGTTCGTTTTGCATTGCATGCAACAAGTGTCTAGGTCATTACCAGCTGAATAATATCTAAAATACAAAGTGATCGTGTAAAAACGTTGTAATGGACGTGGAAGATCATACAAAAAATCACTTGCCAAATTGTTTTTAATTATAAAATTGTTTAAGTTGAAAGTGTTATAAATAAGCTTACTTATATAATTTAATAATGGCTTGCTCAGCTAGCAACGATCCGATTACATCCAGAATTTAGCTTAGTAATTCAGATATAAAGTCTGGGAGATTTTTGGCAACAACACAACAAAATTTTCATATGGCACCGAAAGCAAAAAACGTTCGTTTTATTTGACGCAATCTAAAGTACGTACATTTCACTCATTTACTTCAATAGTGAGATAATAAAAAAATAATAATACCAAAAATCGGGTTAAGCATATAGAAATGGCCGCTACCTCTTCTTCTGTGCTATGTAAAAATTTCGTAGCTCTACCGATTAAGATTAGCTCACTAGAACAAAATATGTTTTATTTTTTACTATTGGAGTGTATGTAAATTTAAAATTTAAAGCAGTTTTTCTGGAGTCTTTTGGTTTTTTGGGTTATGATAGTATTAAATCAAGTACATTCATACGCATATGTATTACACTAAAATTTAATGGTTTATAAACACTTCTGAGAAAAAAAGGTTAAATTTTGATGAAATTTTAAGCTTAGGTTTATATGGTAGTTGTTAGGAAATGAACTGTGTTTTAAATGAATGATCTTGAAAATTAATAAATAGCATAAGTGGCAAACCCCATCATTTTGAATTTGGTCCAAAATGTTAGATATGTCCACCACTGTATGAATGTAAAAATATGTATAATCAATATCCTTAAAGAATTGAATTCTTGTATAAATGACATAAAATTTTGGTTATGTGTATAAATGATGTCATGATCTTGGTTTTAAACTACGTACACTTCCTTAAATGTTCATGTTATATTCAAGGATTTATTTATGTAAGTTAAAAAGAAGCTAAGCTACATCAATAATTATGTTCTTTTAAGTGCCTAACCCGTCTAAGTACCTCAAAAAGCTGACATTTTTCGATAGATACTAAAGCGGGTTTTACTGTAGTTCGAACTTTCGCATGACTCGCCTGTTTTTATTCGGACACATAATTTTCACAACCGAACACTAAATACCCGGCGCAAGTATTAAATATAGTTTTCCACCTTTCCGAAAGCTACCGCTACATGGTAAGCCGGGGTGTATAAATTTTGAGTAAATTAGCGTCCTTAAATTTCGAAATATTGAAGTTTCAAGTATTTCCGAAATTTACCATTATATGAAAAGCGGCCGTATTTTAGTCCGATTTCAATTATTTTCAACGTTTTGCTTTTATATGGCAAGCACAATAACCGTACCGAGTTTGGTACAAATTGGTAGAACGGTTACCGAGATACATATATGTGATGATAAGTGGGCGGTGCCACGCCCATTTTCCAAAATTTTATCACAAACGTAATTCTTGGTAAGAAATTGTTGCAAGCATCAGTTTTGAATAAATTAGCTTTGTAGCAGATTTATTATATGATTGCATTATTTTCTATTCTTCTATTAATGAATGTGTGTAAACATCTTGTTATTGCATAAAGCTTTATGTAAGTCTGGCAATGCTTTTATGTAAGTTTAGTCTGGCAATGCTTTTGCGTAAGTTTAGTAGTAAGTTTTAGCTTTCATATTTTGACAGTTCGTTATTGTAACGTATGTTTGTCCTTGTCTTGCATATTGCCAAAATTGCCAAACGTTGTAAGAAAACGCTATAAAAGCCGACACTTTGCTTAAGCTCGTTCATTTGTGTTCTGGCGATCAGGAGTAAGCAGACTTGCTGTGTGGAGTGCGCAAGGAACGTGGCGAGCGATAGCTCGCCGTTCTCAATGTTCACCAAATTAGCATCTATTTAAGCAAGATGGTTTCCATGTTAGATGAACAGCGATGGCTGGTCTCTACATTGCAATTGGCGCTTGCTCTACTACTAATGACCTGTGGCACTACTTTATTTTGTAGAAAATCTGTGAAATTGTAAACCCACGTTAAAATACCTTTAAAAATAAATAACCCCTTAAACACAATAAAGACTTGTTTGCTATAACTGGCGCCCAGCATAGTGGCCAATTATACCGATATTTTTCTGAGGCGAAGTCCAAGACTGCAAATCAACATGGCGTTAGCGTTTACCAACGAACAATTTGAGCGTTTGATGCGCGCAGTACACACTACCAGCGACTGTGCGGGAACTTTTTCCACGTGCAGTGCCCGCTATAACGGCGAGCGTAATCCAACAAAAGTTGAGTAGTTTATTGCCGCAATTTCCACATTCAAAATGGTGGAAAAAATCAATGATGCCGTTGCAATCAACGGAATGCCAATGTTACTCGAAGGTGACGCTACTGGGTGGTGGCGTGGAATAAAGGATAATGTTACTGATTTTGTAGACGTCGTACGTAAGCTGCGCGAAAGTTTTTCACCCCCAAGACCCGCATGGCGAATTTATTACGAGATTTTTGAGCTGAAGCAACAAAAAAACGAACTACGGATACCTTTATTCGGAGGAAGCTAGTGCTATTTTCACAGCTGGAGAAGTTTCCTGCCGAAGAAGAGCAACTGGAACTGGCATGCTGTTCGGAATGTTGCGCGCACAGATCCGGGAAAGAGTAAGCCGACAAAAGGTTTCCAGCTACGAAGAATTGCTCAATGAAGCTCGGGAAGCTGAACATTTTTTAAGCGAGCGTAAGGGTACCAATGTTGAAAACTCGACACAGAGTGTGAGTGTCGGAAATGCGTCACGGTGTAGTTTCTGTCGCAAGAAAGGCCACACCGTAGAAAACTGTTTTAAGAAGCAGGAAGCCCATGCTGCAGAAGCTCAATCCGCGGCAATTGCATGAGCAGTGTTCGCTAAGCCTAAATTCGCCTGCTACGGATGTAACACGCCTGGCGTTACGCGTGCAAATTGCCCCACATATCGAAACGTAAATAAGCCTTCCGATGGTTTTGTTAATTTCAGCTCAGTGACTACTTATGGTATCGGAAGAGACATACCCGTGGTCGAAATTAAGATTTTCAACATCCCCGGTCAAGCTTTCTTCGACTCCGGAGCACATACAAGTGTAGCAAGCGCAAATCTTAAAGCGGTAATGGTTTATAAAAGGTGCAAGTACCGAGAAGTCAGATGTGAAATCGCTTTAGCTGATGGGAGCACATCCATCCAAGACTGTTTGTCTACGGTGTGCAAAATTACAATTGGTGGCCGCTGTCTGAACATAGAGTTTATTGTGTTGCCCAATGCAAAAGTAAACACACTTTGATTGGTACCGATTTTTTGGAACAAGCTGGCATAGTCCTCAACATGGGTCAAAGGTATTGGCATTTTGAAAGTGACCCAACGCAAAATTTTGACTTCGCTACTGCTTAATCTGAATTTTCTAGAATCGGTGAAGGTACCAAAAACGCTGCCAAAGAGACTGCCAGTTGAACAGCCAGAGCGGGAAAGTGACCGAACGAAGGTTTCCATGTCCGAATTCGAGTCTTATGGTCCAGACATTCCAAACAACCAGTACTCACCGCATTCCATGCAGGCTATATTGAAAGATGCCCTTCCAGCAAATGCTCTTACTCCTGAGCGAATTTCACAACCTGTTCTCTTCAAAGGCTTAATCTATAATGCCGCAAACCAGGATGACAGCGATTTCACGAGACTATACTCTATTGAATTTTGGGGTCATAAAGCCCAACGATGGCAACGCTTTAAATCTTGAAGAAAAAATGTAGCTCGATAGTGCTCTTTAAAGTCATGTAGAAGCATTTGGGAATATCGATGAACCAACTCCGTATGCCCACGGACCCATTTTCAGTCCGCCTTATCGACTTCCTTTGCGAAAATGAATGAGCTGAAAGCGAAAATAGGAAAAATGATCGAAAACGGCATAATGGAGGAGTGTGAGTCCGCATGGGTATCTCCAGTAGTCATGGTTCCTAAGAAAGATGGCTGAATACCTCGACGACTGAAGTCTGACAATGGTGTCCAATTCGTGTCAGCAGTTATGCAAAAGGTTGCATGGGAATTCAGCAGCAGTTTACGCCCATCTACCACCCAAGCCAATCCAGTAGAACGCAGAGATCGAGATCTTAAAGCACAGCTCGCAATACTTTTTGGTGACGCGCATGCCATGTGGAGCCAGTACTTGCCTTCCATAAGATTTGCGATGAACACGGCCAGATGCCAAAGCACAAGTTTAATCCATCGTATCTAACCTTCGGGAGAGAGCTGCGCACACTCGATGATGTTCAGCATGACGTCCGCGCGATTGTGGAAAGCGAAAACTTTGTTCCACAAATCTCACCTTACCTTCAGAGCATCGCAAACAATTTGAAGACAGCAAGGGAGGTTGAACAGCACTCTCAAGACAGAAATAAAGACTTTGTCGACAAGCAGAGACGTCCTCAAGCTGCGTTCGACATCGTTACAGAGGTACTGGTGACAACTCACACACTTAGTCAAGCAGCAAAAGGCGTTACAGCGAAATTCGTGCCGAAGAGAGATGGGCCCTATGTCATCTTACGTAAAATTGATTCATCCTCATACGAGATTGCGTCGCGCGAAAACCTTAATATCCGATTTGGCACTTACCAAGCATCGTCTCTAACACTGTACAAGGGTACAAACGAGGACAGAGCGCCAACTCCTGTTCAGCCTTTGCGGAAGCGGGGTCGAAGGGGGAGATTGTAGCAGATTTATTATATGATTGCATTATTTTCTATTTTTCTATTAATGAATGTGTGTAAACATCTTGTTATTGTATAAAGCTTTATGTAAGTCTGTTTAGTCTGGCAATGCTTTTACGTAAGTTTAGTCTGGCAATGCTTTCATATTTTGGCAGTTCGTTATTGTAACGTATGTTTGTCCTTGTCTTGTATATTGCCAAAATTGCCAAACATTGTAAGAAAATGCTATAAAAGCCGACACTTTGCTTAAGCTCGTTCATTTGTGTTCTGGCGATCAGGAATAAGCAGACTTGCCGTGTGGAGTGCGCAACAGGGATGAAAAATGGAAATTTCAGATTGTACCTAATATGATAAAATAAATGTACCTAATTGAGACAGATTGTACCTAAAAAAATTTACATCATTCATTTGTAGTTTTATTATAAATTTTTTTTAAAACATGAATACAAAAGATGGATGTACTTTAAACATGATTAGGTTTTTTTTTTTAACTGAGCATATATCTAAAGACTATAGGCTAATGGGAATCGAAGAAGCGTTGTTTTTGTTTAATTTTGACAACTGAAAAATATTGGCGAAAAAGACAAAAAACACACTTTGCGAAGTATACTTCTTTATCCAGCTTTTTATAAAGCAACAGGAAAAGCCTGCTAGAAAATAATTAAATTGCCGTAAGTAACTTCGAAAGCATTTTAAATATATTTCCAGAAATCAAAAAGCGAATATGGGTCAAATAGCTATAGTTCTCATCTAAAGAAAATATGAAATTTGAAGACATCCCAGACACTGGACTGTATGTAGGGCTGCAAACGATGCATCGATGTTTTCAAAACATCGATGTTTCGCCCAAAAAAATCGATGTTAATATCGATGTTTTGCTGGAGGATACATCTTCGATACATCGACTAGGAAAGTGAAAAACATCGACATCGTTCACTCACTCAGCTGGTGCAACCATCATTCAGGATAGAAGCAGGCTTTTGGGGGCTAGATTATCAAAGCTTGTTTTCTGAACTAATTTCAAAATGTTTATTCATATTTAAATAAATAAGATTTACATATTTAAGATACATCATAATAATAAAACAGGTGCAAGTTTTAAGCGGCTAAAAATCGCTTTGATTTTTAATGATTTTTTTGGCGGCTTTTGCGTTTTTTTCAAATAAAATGTTAAACATCAAGGCGATTTTTAACGGCTTTTTCTAAAAACACAGATAAAAAAGTTCAAAATTAAGATAAAAATGTGTTGAATTTTTTAAAGTTTTGTATAAAGTTATGGTTTTCAGCGGATATGTGAATCTAGTTCTTTCGAGTTTAAAAAATATTTCAGGCTACATTTTATTTCGTGCAGTAGATGGGAAATTAAAACATCGATGTATCGTTTTTATAACCGATGTTTTTTGACATCGATGTTTGTTGCGGGAACATCGATGTTTTTAAGAGCGATGTTGCATCCCTAACTGTATGGTTTTCATTATGTCATATTTTGACAACAAAATTTTTTGACATATTTTTACACAACTTTCTTTCCTTTATCCCTACTTTTACCGATGATATTATAGGCCAAAAACTTACAAATAGCCACTTTAACAGCGCATGTACACGCCTGAAGGCCTATTATGATCTAAATCAATCAAAATACCATTTTTTAGTGTCATTTGACAATTTGTTTTCACTTATTTGACCGCAAATGCCAATGAATTTGACTTAGTGAAAATAAGCGATAAGATTAATAGAAAAAATTACAAATTTGAGGATAGCTAAGTAAAGTGTTAATTTTTCGTAGTAGCTGCTCTAGAAAGAGTGTAAGATGTTTAAGATAATACTTAATATGACTTTTTTAAATTCTTCCTTTTGACCACTTTTCTTTAGAATTGTTTATAAATATAAATATAAATATATTAGCACGGTAAAGGAAAAAGAAAAAAAAACTAAAAATGCATCTGATCAAAAGATGATTTTATCTAAAATCTAGTGGCTGTACCTAATGTACCTTTAAGTCATCAAACGTCGGAAAAAAGTACAATTGTACCTACTTTTTCATCCCTGGTGCGCAAGGATAGCTTTAATATTTACTGATTCATCCTCATACGAGGATTTACTGATTCATCCTCATACGAAGATTTTGTATTTCTCTAAATAGCCGTTATATGGGATGGGGGCGTGGTTATTGTCCGATTTTAAAAATTTGCGGCCTTTTGGTATGCTGTACCAAGGCCAACAACTGTGCCCAGATTGGAAGAAATTGGTTCAGCGGCTACCAAGTTATACACATGTAACCATAAGTGGGCGTGGCTACGCCCATTTCCAAACATTTATAATATTCTTATTTAACATTAAGTCAGAAAGCCAATTTTCATTCTCCAATTCCGATCTCAATTTGCGTATGTGTATATAAAAACAATAAAATAAAAACCCACACGATGGAAAAAAATGTCCAGCAAAGAAATATGTATTTTAAAAAGTAAAAAGAGCCAAAATGTTCAAAGCAAAAAGAAAGTAAAGAGAGCCGCACTTTGCTAAGCAAAGAGCCGCATTTGGCTCAAAGAGTCAAAAGAGTCGGCCAAATAGAATTAAATAAAATTACAACCGAAAAAGGGGAAAAGGTGTAAAAAACAAAAAAAAACGTTAGCCTGAAAAGAAAACCCACGCTGTAGTAAATAAATTGATTAGCGTTTTAACTTGTAAATTTACCCGAATTAAAACCGAAAGTATATGGCGAAACGCCAAAGCGCGAATAAAAAAAATAAAAAAATAAAACTACAAAATAAATAAAATAAAATAAAACTTTTTAATATACCACGCTTCTATAAATGGACTAAAATGTAGAAAATAATGTTTCGCTGTCCCATAGAATTAATTTTTATAACTTTTGGTTTTGAAATTTTAGCAAAAGTGATTATGACAAACGTGGAGCGCATGCAATACAAACCATTACATTTAATTGACAATATTTGAGGTCGATTTTAAGCGACCGATAACCATATGCCCACATAAATTCATATATATGTATGTACATATAGGTATTACCAGAATTTTTTAACCTTCCAGGAGGACAAATTCTACATTGAAAACACAAAAAAAAAATATATTTATTTTAACACATAAATAAAGAATACACATTTCGTTAGGAGATCAATACATTGCAGTTACATTTGCGTATTACTATTTTTATAAATTATATTAACAAAAAATAAAGAGAGAATAGTAAGGGGACCAGAATTTTTTAACATTCCAGGAGGACAAATTCTCCACATTGAAAACACAAAAATTGTTTTCATAATTATTTTATCACATAAATAATGAATAAATTAACAATTCAAAGTTTCTCTAAATACAAGTCAAACAAGTTAATAGTACACTGCGTTGCATAATTATAAGACTGCCACATGTTAACAAGTTTTGACTATTTATTTTTAACCGACTTCAAAAAAAGGAGAAGGTTATCAATTCGTCGGAATATTTTTTTTTTATGTTACCGCTTAAGGTGGTCCCATACTGATTTAGTTTAGATCCGATCATTGGATCATGAAAAAATTAACAGTACTCCTAAATTTTTATATGAGAATTGAAGTCGGTTGTGTTTTTTGCTTAAAAATTACTTGTAAAATCAATGGCAATTGAATTACTTGCAAAATAAATTGCTTTCGTTCTTCGTCTTTCATCAAAGTTCGATTATAATTTTGAACCAGATACCCTAAATAACTGATTTCTTTTGAAGTGGAAAACGTTGGTCATAGGACAGTAAAAAAATTTGTATGTCTCTTTATAAGAGTTATTCCCATAACTAAAATTTTTTCGTTGGTCATAACTTTTATTTTCGACTTTTTTCTGCTTTTACGTCGTTCAGTAAGAGTTATTCTCAAGACAAAATTTTTTCCGTTGCTCATAACTTTTTTTTTTTTTACGTTGCCTGGTAAGAGTGATTCCTAAGACAAAATTTTTTCCGTTGCCCATACTTTTATTTTCGACAGTTTTCTTTTACGTTGCATGATAACAGTTATTCTCAATGAATTTTTTTTTTCGTTGCTCGTAACTTTTATTTTCGACTTTTGTTTCGTTATGTTGCTTAGTAAGAGTTATTCCAATGAACATTTTTTTTCGTTGCTCGTAACTTTTGTTTTGTAGTTTTTTGGTTATGCGTTGTAGAAATGAAATATATATATATATGAGGCATTCTTTTTCGTATCGGACATCAAATTTGGTGTCACACTTTCGTTTCGTTTCATTTTTTTTTATGGGTCGTACACATGAAATAAGCTGACACGTATTCGAGGAATTCTTTTTCTTTCTTTTTTTTCTTCGCAGATATGATCTGTCAAAGTTTGGATTTTTTCGTAATTCTGAACAATCATGCACTTTTTCTAATCGTTATATCTCGGGTTCTAATCATCGTAGAGACGGTCATGATTGTCCTAAAGATATCTTAGCTATGTATGTACAGTTGAAATTTTTGAATCTGATTTACATAGTGACGACCAATAAATTAGGGACTTAAAGTCATACCATCGTAATCCCTGATTAATTCTCTATAAAAACCATGTTTCAAAAAATCGGCGGCTTTCAAGATTTTTCCTTAAGGCGACAAACCCCTGGATATGGCCATGGAAACTTTAGGACTAGAGTTCACAAAACGCAAATTTTATTTCGGATTTCGGCGAATATCCCTTCGGTAACAGCATTTGTTCCGCAATATACTACATATTCTGCAGAAATGCACAAGAAAATCAAAATTTTTGAACTTTGGTTCTAAAATTGCCACGCCCATTTCTAGAAGATTTTTTGATTAAAGACTCATTCTGGTAAAAGTTAGTGTATTGATATAAATAATAAGAAAAAATTGGTTGCAAAATTTTACTATTGTTTTACATATTGAATAATTTATACATATTTAAAAAATTACAAAGTATTTAGATTCTAGAAGTTACCTTTTCAAATTCATGTCTTATATGTATGTATCATGATACAAAAAATAAGGTAGTTCCATTTAATGACATTCGTTGTTGTGTTAACCGTTTGACTTTTAATAAAATTATGTCATTTCATCAAATTCATGTTAATTGATTATTGGAGGGCGGTCTATGAAAGCCGACTCCAAGTTTTTTGCATACATTGGAAATTTTATATTCAAAATTTGTTGAAGTTAATGGTGATACGCTAACCACAAAGACAAGTTTTTTTTTCAAAATCCGATGAGAAATTTAAAAGTGAATTTTGACCAAAATATTATAAACAGGTTTTATTTGGAAAGAACATTCTTTAGAATTAGATTTTTAAATCGCAAAGATTGCATTCAAAATAAGAAAATGGAAAAATAACAACATAATGCTCTCGTGATTTTTATTATAAAATAAAAAGAACAATTACGATGAAGTCTGCTTTAAGTTTATATATTATATATTTTTATTAAAAAAAGGTGCGAACCACGTAAGTAAAAAAATTAGTAAGCACTGATAATGATTTTTGATTTGAAATATTATTAAATTGGTATAAATCAGGGAAAGAAAATACTCCGATTTATTGTTTAAATATGATCAATAGGGAAGACTAAGATATGCACAAATAACTTAATTATATGATCATTAAAATGACTCCAAAATATTAAAAATATGCCCCAAAAATGTATATAACGAAAATTGTTTCGATTAACACATAACAAGTTTCTGTACATATATACAAAATGTATTTATTGGCTGCGTTTCTTTATACATTCCGGATAATCCCATTTCACATCCGGAATAAACAGAATGCGTTTGAAATATACGTCAACATATCATCAGGAACGTTCTAAAGAATAAATAAACAAAAAAGTTTATTCCAAACATTCAGAATGAATAACGAAATGCAGCCATTATGTTTAATACACCTTGCATACATATAGTATTTATTGAAAATGAACTCTACGTCACAAGACTTTGTTGGATAGAATTTAAAAGATGACGATTCTCCAAGTGAAAATATTGCAACATTTTATTGAAGTGTTGCTTCACACAAAATATTTTTTTGTTGCTGATATTGAGAAGTTACAATAGATGCAGTATAAAACTCCCTGCTCAGTTCGCAACACACATGAGGCTGGATTCTGTAACCGTGAGAAAATGTAGTGCACCCCGAGTGCCAAACTCACAATCAAGAACTCAGCGAATAAAATTCAGTGAGTTTTTCGGAAGAGAAGTGTACACCATTTTGACAGTTAAAACTCATTCTCACACTTGCTGGATCGCAAAATGAAGAGTGCATATAATTGTCAGTGTATACTTGAAAACTCACAGTTACAGAATCCATCCCCTGGAAACGGGTAAACAGTTTTCGTTAAAGACGAAAATTTGTATGGAATTTTTCAACCACGAAAACTGGTTTACCGCGAAACTTCACTATTGAGAAAACAAAGTCGAGATATTTTTACGAGTGTATTAAAATTGTTTACTAAAAAATAACGGGACTTTCCGTTGTTTGTCAGCTTTTTCTTTTTGTCAATTAAACATACCCCGTCAGCAACCCTGGCTATCTCCGCAAAGGTATTGTCAGATGAAATTATGCGAAAATTAATTAACTTATTACGAATATAATCATTTTTATGCATGTTTATGCCTTTTCGCCAAAGTGTGCATTTTGTGTCATAATATGCATTTGCATATGCGATATGCATTTGCATATTTTTGTCTTCCCTAATTATCAAAGTGACAAGGCCGATGAGATTATTCGCAATTTATGAAAATTAAAAGAAATTATTATCCGTAAAAAGGGGATTTTTATTGAAACTACCTTCTTTTTTGTATCATGGTATGCCGATTCTGTGCACTTGATAAATTAAAAATGTTTATAATTTGTAAATTTTTTATTATTTATCAAGAATTGGGATTTTAGCACAGAAATCAAAGGCTCTTTTCTTGATAAATTATCAAGATTCAAAATGATGACAACCGTTTACAAATTGAAATTTGTTTCTATTATTAAAATACTGCATGTGCCAGCATTTGAACCGGCGACACACGGAATTACTTATACCTAGTCATCGTACAGTTTCATAATTAAGGTAACTCTTCTTCTTACCGTTTTTTATGGCAGGCTGTAAGTGTGTTTATGGCAGGGTATAGGTATCTTGTTGGTTAGTGTATTGGTGTTTTTGGTTCAGAGTGTTAGTGTATTTTGAATAAATTGTAATATAAATGGATGAAATTGTAATAGAAATGGAAGCAATTGTAGCAAAGAATATCAAATGCCAAAAAACAGGTGATCTCAGCTGTAGGCATTTTTTGGCAATCAGCCATTTTACTTTGGAAACTTTACGATGATTATAGTCGACATCTCTACCTACTTGGCTACGGCAGTCGAAAGGTTTTTACAAGCTTTTATTTAACTTGTTTATACCGCGGAAATTTCCAATCGATTTTAAACTAACTTCCCGACAAGGTAGAGACTAAAAAACTGCAAAATTCAACAATGTCGTTGCTACTTAGCTAAGCTGTTGTGCTTCTGTAGCATATTTTCAATACTGATTGATCCTGCCTTGGATGAAAATATATACAGGTATTTAATTAGACAATTCTTTAATGCATTTTACTATAATAGATGCTTAAAAAAATGTACAAAATCTCTTCCCGTATATTAAATGTAATTAATAATGCTGACTATGTCGCATGTGTTGACATGCATAGATTTGATGCATGATTTGATTTTAATTATTCGACAGTGTCTTCATATGTTATTGTGAAACATGTATGAGCGACATAATATGAACTGGCACTCATGATGTGACACATGTTTTATAGTTCAACATTTGTAGGTCTTAGTAGAGACTAGAAATTTGCAGAATAGTTCCAATCAAGGCCGTATTTAGGGGGGGAGGGCGATGTGGGGGTTCCAAGTTTTAACGTATTATATTTGTTGTTATTGAACTTTTGTTATTTTTTTAAATAAAAATATAGTTCATTCTTTAACTAAACCCGTGGAAATCCATGTTTCCAAATTTGAGTAGTCCACTTGCAAATGCGCTAGGTAAATTTTTTTAGATTTTTAATTTTTGGTGAGTAATGTACCGGCATTTAAATTAGTTTCATGTCCATTAACAATACAGTGCAAAATCTTTCTTCTTTCTGGAAAAATAGCATCAAATGTTAACTACTATTGTATACTTATGTATGTATTTATACATTTTCAAAAGTCTCCATTTTCTGATGACCTTAGAAAACTGCAAGAAAACGTGGTAGTTTCGGTGCCTAGTGGAAGGCGTCGTAAAAAGAAGCAGACCAATCTTCATGGAAGAGCGAACGCCAAAAGCAAAAAAAAATATAGCTATGTAAAAGTTACTGTTTCAAAACTCGCTATATTCAATTTTTATATATAAAATTTGCAAAAACTACCACATTGCCATATTGTTTTTTAATGTTATTAGGCTCTTGTTTATCCAAATTTTTAGATAATAAAGAGAAATATACAATTTGGATGTTACTTGTTGTAGACCTTTTTTTAAATTATGGCTCACTATTATAAAATCACATAACGCTGTTTGCAAGTGGACTGCTCATTTGTGCAATATTAAAAAAAATTCAACAAACTTTCGTACAAATTTCGAACTTTTAAAAATTCTAAAAAATCAATCGACATTTTTAGCCATTTGAAACGTGTACTTTATTCTACTAGAATTCAATGGGCTACAATACCGCATACTCAGATTTTAATTAAAAAACTCGAAATTTTAACGAAAATTTTTAGATAAATTACATAAATTGTTAAGACAGTGTCACTCGATTGGTACATTTGTACAGATTTGTAAATTTTTATATTGGGCTATTGGTAAAAAAAAGTGGGACAATTTTTTTTTTGCATTCAAAAGATTGGTACAATACAGCGATGTTCTATTAAAAAATTTCAATAAATTAATTTTCGTGATGGTCCTTTTCCTGAGATCTATTCCTGTTAAATAGAAACGGAAAATTTAACGGAGCAAACCGATTTTATTACGGGCTTTCTAAGTCACACTTTCTAAAATTATCAATTCCACCGATTTTTTGCGTCTAAACACTTTAATGCCACCTTTCTATCTAATTTTTGCCTGAAGATCGCTGGCAATCGTGCCCTAGCTGTTTGCTGAAATTTCTTTCCACATTTCGCTCATTCACACATACATGCATACTCACAGTGGACTTTCACTACATTCACATAAACACAAATCAACTCAAGCAAACATTCATATTGGTCCTTATCACACATGTTGTATACAATGTCTATAAGCATGTCGAGGTACATGAAGCTCTCTACAGTTATGCCTTTATTAGTGCCATCGAACTTGACATGCCATTTGTCGAGATCTACCTTCTTCCACTTTGGCACTTGGCGTTGAGTTTGTTCGGCTGTTTCTTCTTCGCTGTGGTTACCGTTTTCAGCGGCACTTCGTCCAGCCCCGTTACTTCTACGGGCTCCTAATTCTGGCGTCGATGCGTCGCGGTGGTTCATCGCCTGAGCAGACGTTTCCATCTCAGTGACTCGGTTGCTGAGGTGCCAAACATGGGCTCTCCTATTGCGGACTTCGCTGAAACACTGCGCCATTACATCGAACTGTTGTACCATCATCGCCATCAATCGGCTCAGCTGTTCGACACTGGTCGCAGATGAAGTCGCGCCGCTTCCTTGAGTTTTTGCACACTCAGCTTTCGAGGCTCCTGGCTGGTCACCTGCTGTTGGCTTAGAACCCCCAATGGCACCTGCTTGCTCGGAATCCGACATTTCGAATAATTGGTCCAATTTCCTCGAAAAGCTGATGGATTCGCCTGAAGTATTGATTTCAATTTCTCTAGTGAATGAAATGTGGGTCTGGGTTGGCTTGTCTTTGTTGCAAGTGCTAAAGATCCTAGTAGAGCACCTATTTAAAAAGTCTGTCGGTAGGAAATCAACCGTATGCGGAATGCCTGTGTCTATCTGCCTGAATAGGGACCCAACAACTTGCCCGCGTGACACTACGTGTGACCCGTCTATCTGTGTATAACAAAAGTCCACCAGCAATTCGTTTCTCAGTCTCTCTCTCCCCCATTCACTCACTTTTAGATGCAATAGAGAAAACTTCCAGCAAACCGAAAGAAACTACGCTTAACCAGCTGCTCGAAATGGTGATGGCTGAGGACGAAACAGTGAAAATCAGGAAACACTATCGAATACCTATATTTGCCTAGCGAAAACTTTGTGAAATTCGAATGAAGAAACCCAAGTTATGAATCTGTATTTATTAGAAACTTAAATATAACCGCGGAAATTCAGATTAATTTCAACTTCAAAGTTTACCTTAATTTGGATTCTCGTTTAACAAAACCATATGCCGTGAAAACAGGAAAATGTGTTAAAAAAAATTCATATATATAGCTATGGAGATGAATTACTTGTTGAAACAAATTTAAATAAATAAAAGGTAACGTAAATTATTAATGTAATGACTAACTAATATTAGTGTAATAATAATGAATACGTAAACTATTTTAAAGAGTATTGACAAATTCAAACCGTACTAGTATTGACCACTTAATGCACCTTTCTTCTCTTTTACTTTTTCTGTCCGTTTCAAAAAAGATTATTATTGTGGTTAATTTATATATATATATATATATATATTATTTTTTTTGTTTGAAATTCTGTTTCTGTTGTGTGTGTTCCGGTGTTGCACCTCGGCGAGGTTATAATGGGTGTAAACGGTCAGTTAATTATCAGTCCCTGGTCTGTCAGCTAAGTCCCAAAAAAAACACAACAAGCAAAAAAAACATCGAATGTTGCACTGCTACACTCAGAGCACTGGCTCCAAATATGGTTGCCACATTCATCCGCATACCCCTATGAAGGCGTCGCGCAGCCTCCCCCATCTGCAATGCTGGATTGCAAATAAGGTAGCTTACACGGGCGCATACACGAAAATATATTCCCCCCGGATATGTATACTAACATTGCTTGCAGATACCACTTATAACAGCGCTATAACCAGCATAAGGAACTCTACAGGCAAGATTGATAACCCCCACACACTTGTCACTACTGCACTAATTGTGTCGATCAATCAATACACCGATACTGCCGTGACCCTACTCAGTCCGAAAGGCGAAATATAAAGGATAGTACTGATACTTATGATACAGATGTAAAGAAGCTAAGATATAGGAAATTTATGGGAAGGGAAAAAAAAGATATTTGGTCTATCCGTTGGGCGTCATTGTTATTTCTCTGGCTTTGAGGATAAGATAATATGGTGGTAGGCATGCTTGCTAGCCCTGACCTAGCTCGTCGGTGGGGCGGTCTTTTCCATATACCTTATCTACAGCAGACATAAGCAAAAGAGGGAGTTCATGCCTAGTTACAGCCTTGAGCCTCGCCGTGACTCCCACTCTTCTACAAGGCCCCCTAAACCTGCCTCAAGTCCGTCAGTATTTTGGTCAGTCAAGTCATAGCAAGTACGCCCGTTCAGTCGCTACCCCCACTTCCCCTACATCGCCCCGTACATCACCCACACCAACTTATCTTAATTAGAACCGCATCGTTCCCCTACGTATACCATTCAAATCAAACAAAGTGGTTTCAATTCAAAGTACATCATAACTCACAATTATTTATTCATAAGGTTTTTTTTTCTATTTCCTAATCTTACCTAACGACTACTTATAGGCATTTACTTATATATATCTATGTATGTATGTATGTTTTAAAAAGATGTGAATTCAACAACAACAAAAATCAAAAAGAAACTACCAAACCATCTAAGCAGATACAACTTCACTCATCGAAAGTGAAATTTGTATTCTGAGCTATGCAAGCGTGTCGAAATTTTCGTTGAGTATCGAATTTTCTGTCGAACAGAATTTTGCTTTCGTTGGTGTAGCGAAGTGTTAGAAAATTGTGAAAAATTTATGATTTTGCATTTGTTTTCTTACCTTTTGGCGGCTAGACACTAATTTGGAACATTTTTTATTAATTTCATGCCGTTCTAACGTCGTGAATACTAAACACAAGCTCGAAAGGCTGGTTTTACTTATGAAAAAAATCACACTACTCCGTTGCCACGATCTCTGAGAACAAAATCATAGAGCTGTTTATAGTTTTAATATATTTTAAATAGATTTGGATCACAAAATTTCTTAAATATATTGTATATCAAAATATATTCGAAAGATTACACTTAAACTCTCTTAAACGTTTTATGCTCCTGGCCAGTTTTCTAAGCTCTCATCCTCTGACGAATTGTTCAACCAGAACTCCGTTGTACTCATTTTTACCACGTTTTTACAAACTCGCTTTCTTTTTTATTTCGTTTTTATTTGCACAAATTTACATAAATATGTATAAGCACACTTGTAACTCAGCCGCTTTAATGTATACACACACACTTTGCAATTTTTAGTTGGTTTGGATTCTACATCAATTTTTTTAAGTTTATTTAAAATGCCTATGACTCACCTCCTGTGGCATATAACAGTGTCCCTTTTTTTTCTTAAGGTCCTATTTCCTGAGATCTAGTCCAGTTAAATAGCAACGGAAAATTTAACGGAGCAAACCGATTTTATTATGGGCTTTCTAAGTCACACTTTCTAAAAATATCAATTCCACCGATTTTTTGCGTCTAAACACTTTAATGGCACCTTTCTATCTAATTTTTGCCTGAAGATCGCTGGCAATCGCGCCCTAGCTGTTTGCTGAAATTTCTTTCCACATTTCGCTCATTCACACATACATGCATACTCACAGTGGACCTTCACTACATTCACATAAACACAAATCAACTCAAGCAAACATTCATATTGGTCCTTATCACACATGTTGTATACAATGTCTATAAGCATGTCGAGGTACATGTATAGACACATTGTGGCAGTGGGTGTTGCACTCAACCTTTCGGGCTTGCGTTACACTACCTGAGGATTCTTTTGGGGATACCTGAAATTATTCTGAAAAGTTTGGTTTCTTCGATTTCCTTGGTTAAGGTTTTGAGAATTTTTCTGAATTGGATAAATATGTTGCGAAAAATGTAAACCGAATTTGGAACGCATTTGGTTGGAATATAACTCCTGCGCTTTGGCCAAAGCATTGAGTAAATCGCATGGTCTCAAAGTAAAAAAAATTAGGTCCAATGGTTGGTTTAAACCTGTTATAAACGTACGCAGAGCTGTTTCCCTATTCTTCGTATTAAGTTCCCTAGTAATGGCAGAGTTCGTGCCATTAGTCAAAATAGTTTTATTTACAAAAGCGTTAATTTTGGATTGACCACGTTGTAGAGCTCTACCAAGGATTTCGATCCTTGTCTCAGGACACTCATCTCTTGTTCTATTATGTGTGATGGTCTTTTGTCGGCGAATGCAGAATCTAATCGACTTAGAATCGCATCAAGGTTTAGGTCTGTACCATGATTGGTCAGAATGTCTTTTGCTTCATGCGTTATTTTGTTCCTTAAGATTGTCAAAGCGGCAAAGTACTTCATACTTCCCCTCGTATAACTTAACTTTACTGCCGAGTAAAGTTATAAAAATATATATTTTTTAGTGCTCTATGACCACGTCTTATCTTTATTGAGCCAAAATTTGAACTAACTTTAGTTGACAATCGGATTCTTAACCTAAGCTTGGAGTGGGATGTTTTCACATGCAACCACCATGTGCCTAGTTGGTTTCTCACGGTTACGGCATTTGTGCTATATGATATCCAAGTTTGGTAGACATAGCGTCAGCAGAAAATGTGTTGCGCGTGTGAACGTCGCCGTTAACTTCTGTGGCGTTAACTCCTCCCCCTTTAAGCTCAACGGTGTCCTCACTGTTGTGGGTCAGGGTACCGGCAATATCATCTGTATTCTTTTTTGTTGTTTGTATGGTACTTTATAGTTCCTTCTGGAGGTATATGTTCTATATGATAGTAGGCAGATAACTATGACGAAGATAATAGAATTGATGGTTAGACTAGCGCCGTATTTATACTTGATTTCTCTCAACTCTTCAGTGTTAGTAATCTGTAATTCCTTCAGCATCTGTAAGGATAGGGCTTCCTTGAAGATATTGGTCGCATTAGAAGTTTGTGCTATTGCAGTTAATGGTTTTGCAGCTGAAAGCTGATTGCTTCTAAATATTTGGGTTTTAACCGTGATTGTTGAGTTGCTGTGGTGAATTAAGAAGGTTCCTTGCAGTGACATGTATTTGTTATATATTGTTACTTCCCCGCTGTGATCATTTAGTAGAAGAATGTTAGATGTGATTTCTTCGATTGTCGGTAAATGTTGGATATTGGTGGTGGTGCATGTTGAAGGCAAGCTTTTCATTAAATTAGGAATACAACTAGAACTAGTAATATTAACAAAGTTCGATGTTTTACAAATTGATATTTCATCTAAGGTATTACATTCATTGTTCATTCGTAAAATTTCATTTTCACACAACATTATATTTTCAAATTCTAACTTAATGCTAACATTTTTCATTTTTACGGGTTTTAATAAAAATTTTTTACAACTGGTTTTCTCTGTTAATGGTAGCGACACAACGTACAATAAGGTTGATTGGTTTGCAGCGATTTTTACTTCACTGAATTCTAAGGCTTCTATTAAATTTACAAAAGGCATTTTTTGTTCCTCGAAAAGGTTTCTTGTAATGTTAATTTCCAAATTTGATAAGATAAAGGAGTTGACAATGCCTGCTTTGGCGCACTGTATCGAGTAATCTATCTGAACCAATTCTTCTTTAATTATCTTGAGTTTGTGTTCTATATTTCGTATTATCTCTTTTTTTGCTATCTCGCTTGACTGATTTTCGAGATTTCATTTTGTCGGTTGATTGTTAATCTGTTAATTATTACTTGTTTGTCGTTATTGCTTAATAAGTTATTTGTCTGGTCGGATACCAGTTGGAAATCGTCGTGGTCTGGAGAGCCTGCTAGCCATTTCCAAGCAGTTCCAAGGATGTTCAAGGGTGGTTTTTGCCTAGGTTTGAGTCCGTTAAATATGTTATTTAGTAGATCGGTGTCGTGCTTGAGAAAAAGGTAACTGCTGTCCTTGGGTGTTACATAGTTTTTTATTGTAGATTCTATGTCCAAGATAGCATCTTCGTATTGGTTGAGGTTAATTGCATGTATGAGTTTGAATGTACCTGTCTGTAGTAGTGCAATACCTTTATCGTTTGCGATTATTTGGGAATTGCTGTAATCCAATATCTGTGTTTTGCAGTGGCATATCGTCATTAATTTTAATAAAAAAAATATGTATCTTATACAAGGTGTCATGCTGTCTCCTGTGAATGAAAATAATTCCTTTCAGTTAGGTATTGATTATTTTTCCTAATACTGAGCTAATATATGTCTAACTATTTCTTATTAATCCTTTATGCACTATTATTCCTGAATTTGTGGTAATTGTACTGTTTCTGTTTTCCGCTACAGTTTCTTCTTTATAGCGGCATGTAAGTTTATTTCCAATTCTCTTATTTGTCCTAACAAAAATTACGTCGTCCACATTAAAATTTTTATAAGGCTTTCTTTTTTGTTGTGATAATTAAGGTCAACGTCCTGTTTATATTGGAGCCTATGAATATTCTTTTGCTTTTCGGCTTCGACTTGAAGAGGGTCAGACGTTACACGTCGTCCAAAAAATAGCTCTACAGGTTTTTGGTTTGTGGTAGAGTGAATATAATAGTTATACTTCCATATGGATTTGTCGAGGAGGTCTGCAAAGGATGAATGGACTTTTTCTGCCTTAAGACAACGCATTATTTCTGCCAATGTGCTGTGGAATCGTTCGATTTGTCCGTCAACTGTACTGGTATAAGGTGGGCATTGAAATATTTCGATATTCAATTGGCCTTCTAAAAGATGTATTATTGAAGCTGATCCTAGT
>NW_023458745.1:0-7441 GCF_013731165.1 Rhagoletis pomonella
AAACAGACAACAACAAAATACATGGGAAACAACATTTCCTATCGCTGCAAAATATGCAACGTCGAAACCCATGTATATATTTTGCAAAATAGCATAGCATGATAAATGCGACCCTGTGGTAGTTGTTTTGTTGTTGAAATTGCTACATATTTCTCTCATTCCTCTGATCTCGCTCACTTCATTTTTTGCTGTCTCTTGTTATTGTATTTGCTACATAATTTCGCTGCTTGCTACCCATGCATGCTAATACTCTTCGAAATTTGGAATAGTATTTTTGAATTTCGTGCAATCCGTGCATCGTACAAGACTTCGAGAATACCCCTAATGCGTTCAGATTATCCGGCTCCATATTGTCCAGGAACAACGTTGTAATGATTAAGTGAACGGAAAAATATATTCCGAATGTTCGGAATGTGAATAAAGAAACTCTCGCCGTTTCCTTGTTTAAATAATGCTACGATCTTGGTTTTAAATTACGTATACTTCATTAAATGTTCATGTTTTATTCAAGGACTTATTTATGGAAGTTAACAAGAAGATGTAACTACATCACAAATTATGTTCGCTTAAGTACCAGGGATTGGCATTGGTTGATCGTCAACTACTCAAACAATACCGCTGCTTTGTATGACTGAGCAGCGGCGTTGGCTTAGTAGTATCGATACCTAAACGAAATTAGAGGATGACTGAAAACCAGCGCATAGCGTGCTGTCTTGCAAATACAGCCACCACAAGTGAACGATGCTTATAACAGCTCACTCTGATATTGACTTCGGCAAACCTGTACTCCGAATGATCGTGCACGAAACCAGCAAACGCGGCAGTTGAACGGTTCCGAAAGCATGAGAGCTCATCATTTGTTGCAGAAGTCGTTTGACTTGTTGCTGAAAATTATCTGACTTGTTGCTGAAAGCCATTTGACTTGTTGCTGAAATGACGGCGAATGTGGTAAAGACTGCGTTTATACACGAAAACTTTTGTCGCCGCGATTTTTCACTTTCCCTTTTGGTGGTGTTCGTTTAATTTGCACACGGCGATTTGTGTGTATGCAATTGTTGTTGTCAGCTGTGAACAGCGGCCAATTTACACAGACGAACAAGAGCACAAAGCGTGTTGCCCGAGCACGAGCAACTCGGTGCCCCTCGCCTATCCTCGTCGCGCTCTCTCCTACAAACGTCGAGTTGCGGCAACAAAAATCGCCGTGTGTAAATGAGCACAAAGGGTAATTTATCGTCTCGTATGCAGGTATGTATGTATTTATAGCGCGTCTACCAATCAATTGCTTTGCTCACTGCTGGCTAGTTGTGAGGAATGTGCATACGTACGTATGTACATATGTACGTATCATTTCAAACAAGCAAATGTATTTAAATGTTTTTGAACTACAGTATCATCACTTCAGCAACAAACCAAAGGCGGCGGTTTGAGCTCTGCAACAAATCAAGTTAGCTAACTGCGGCATCTTGCCTTCGCCAGTCTTTCACATAAGCTCTCATGCTTTCGGCAACCGTCCAAAATCAGTATCGTGCTTTTGACAGTCGATCAAATACGGCGGTTGCTGGTTTCGTGCACGATCATTCGGAGTACAGGTTTGCCGAAGTCAATATCAGTATGAGCTGTTATAAGCACCGTTCACTTGTGGTGGCTGTATTTGCAAGACAGCACGCTTTGCGCTGGTGTTCGTTCATCCCCCGTTTTTAACGTGAGTAGGCCTGAAGTCACAAACACAGCACCCTTTGCCATTTTAAATTATAGTTAAATCATTAGTTAAACGTTACTGCAGAGAACGTACACAAAATTTCCTGTAGTTATGTTTAACTAATGATTTAACTATACTTTAAAATAGATAATTTAACGACCCTTAATGCATTTTTTATTTATTACACGGTGTTCAAACCCTGGTCAAAGCAACATCGCAAAAAATAGAGAAAGGGTTTTTTCTTAACAGCGGTCGTCCCTAGGCAGGCAATGGCAAACCTCAGAGTGTATTTCTGCCATGAAAAACAGCTTCTCATAAAAATACAACCGCCGTTCGGAGTTGGCGTAAAACTGTAGGTCCCTCCGCTTCGTGTGACAACATCAAGGCGCACGCCACAAATCGGAGGAGAAACTCGGCCAAACACCAACATATGTGTAAGCGCCAATCTATTATTATTATTATTATTATTATATTATTATATTATATATAATAATAATAATAATAATAATAATAATAATAATAATAATAATAATAATAATAATAATAATAATAATAATCATCATCATAATAATCATCATCATAATAAGAATAAGCGCCTTCCTTGGTAAGGGCTAAGCTCAGGACCTTACCGGGGTCACACAGGGCGGATCGTGAACGGCCTACTCCGTTAGGTTAGCTGCGAATAACCAATAAGCAGTCCCAGACCAAGAGCGGCAGGAGACGAGGGCCTGATTTAAAAGATCAGAAATGCTTGATGAATCTCCTGTGTCCGGGCGAACAGATGCCGCCCCCCAAAAAGCATCCCAGGATTGAGACCAGTTAGATCCTGTTCATGGCATACTGGAGCATGTATACGATTAGTCTGATATTGGGCTGGCGAGAGCAGTATTCCGCCACTTTAGTATGTGAGGGTGACACCTCACAGAAATGGCTGGTGGGCTAATGCTGCGATCGCCTCCGTCTCGTTAAAACCCTGGCAGGTCTTCAAGTACGTTCAATACACGTCGCCATTTAGTTGGCCGCACAGGTCCAGTTGAGATTTACTCCTGGTTTTGCGCTGTCTTGGCTCTGAACACAATATCCCATAAGGACTTGTGTCAACCCTCGCGATGGCCTGCTCCTTTGAGAGAAGGGAACTTCGGGACACTTAAAAGCGACTGTGCTACGTGTGGAGATAGCGGCTTGAAGCGGAGACCCAATTGACTGAAAATGATTAAAACAAAACCAATAAACGAAACGAACGTCGATGATACGGAGAAAGAATGCAGCGCATTCAGGAAGAGCAGTAGAGTCGTGCGCTCCCCGCCACAAACTCCTCTGCAGGCAAATTCCGGCACCACGAGCACGGAGAAAGCCGCCGGCGTGGCGCAGAAGGCTACACCCTGCCAAACGGCAACTCCCGGCAGCCGGGATAGTCGTCTTCAAACGCCGGCTGCTGCAAACAGCGACAAGCATGTCACCGCAAGCTTGGGAACTTGCGAAGGCAATGAAGATGAGCAATTGGCCCAGATTCGGCTCGTCCTGAAGAAGATGCAGAGCGCTGTGTCTAAGCAAAAGAATGTGTCCATGGACATAAAAACAGGTATGGCCCAAATCGAGGAGAGCTTAAATATATTAAGCTACCTCCGAGAGCAGCGCCGGAAGGGGCCTACCCTTTCCGAGCTGCGGAAGGCTGGCCCTGGCTCGCAAAAGAGAGGTCGAACTCGATCCGACTCCCCTACAGGCGAGCCGGAAAAGAAGAAAAATACTACTGCTAATAATAATAATAGTAGTAAAAACATTATTATTAATAATCCTAATAATAATGGCAATAATAACAACAATGCACAGAAAACCGTACCAGACAATCAATGGAAAACGGTTGGAAAAAGCAGAAAGCCCAAGCCAGGGCCAGCGCCAGGTGAACCCTTGGTCAATAAGGGCGAGGCGACCAGCCGCAAAAAAAAGAAGAGGGTGAGAAAAAAGAAGAGTCTCGCCAAATTAATAATTAAGCCAGCTGAAGGCAAAACCTATGCAGAGGTGCTGGGAACGATACGCGGTAAGCTCCAACCCGAGAAGACGGAGACCGTAATTCGATCTGTTCGGAAAACCCGCGAAGGCGGCGTGCTCATCGAAATGGAGCGCTGTGGCAACCACACAGCATTTAAGGAAAATGTGTGCACTGCCATTGGCCAGCTTGGAGACGCCCGTATTCTCACTAGACGTTTACGTCTAGAAGTTCTGGGCATGGACTGCCTAACCACGGCCCCAGAAGTGGAGAACGCTATACGCGGGGAGTTAGGAGACAAGATGAATGGCCAACTTCGCGTCTCTCTCCTCGCTGTAAACTCGCGAGAACAAAGAATGGCCGTGGTGGAAATCGATGAACTGCCAGGCCGGACTCTTATTGAAAAGGGGAAGCTGCGAGTAGGTTGGATTATCTGCCGCGTCCGAGAGCGCGCGGATGTCCAAAGGTGTTTCCGCTGTTTGGGGTATGGCCACAAAAAGGCGGCATGCAAAGGCCCAGACAGAAGCAGTTCATGCTGGAAATGTGGTCAGCAGGGCCACATAGCCTCTGCGTGTAAAGAAAGCCCAAGCTGCTACCTGTGCTCGGCAGGAGATGGACAGAAAAATTCCCATCACCTGCCCGGGTCGGGAGCGTGCAAGGCCTTCAGGGATGCCCTTGCTGAGGCTAAGACAAAGCTTGGGAGAATATGATTAAATTTATACAAGGCAATATGAACAGGAGTAGGGTAGCTGATGACCTGCTGGACCAATTGGTTCTTGAACAAAGAGCAGACGCTGTCATCATCAGTGAACCCTATAGAACAAAAGAAACCTGGCATGTTGACCAATCAGGCTCGGCCGCGATATGGATTGCTAACCCCAACCATCGCGCAGAGAGCAGCGGGGTAGGACGCTGCTACGTGTGGGTTAAAATGGCGCAAATCACTGTGGTGAGCTGCTACCTGTCTCCAAACGACACAGTCCCTGTATTCAGGGGAAAGCTCGAAGACCTTGAAGACGAATTGCGCGATATAACCGGCCACATAATTGTTGCTGCAGATTTCAACGCAAGAGGCGTGGAATGGGGTATGCCCCAAACAAACACCAGGGGAAGACTGGTCCTTGAAATGGCAGCCCGCATTGGCCTGACCATCCTCAACACCGGAACGACCCCTACATATCGAGGCCGGGTTTTGGATACTCTATCCCCGACATAACCCTGGTCTCAGAAAGCCTTCTCCGAAGGGCTGACGGATGGAGAGTGATGGAAGACCTGAGTGGTAGCGACCACAACTACATCACCTTCCAAGTCACTGACATCACGCGAGGGCAAACACGTAGTATCCCTCGCAGGAAACCAGGATGGAACCCGTCTAGGGTCGATGTTCGCAAGTTCGATACGTCACTCCTAGCAGATTCCCAAGGCATTTCACCCACAACGGGAGAGATCCACAACAGGGAGTCTTGTACTAAGCTGGTCGAAGAAACTATGCGCTGCATTCACCGGGCATGCAAAGCCTCAATGCCAGAGAGGAGAGCATGGTCAGGTAAAAAGCAGGTATACTGGTGGAATGACCGAATTGCTGAGCTGCGAAGGGCCTGCCATAGAATGCGGAGACTCGCAACGCGCGCTCGTGGTAGACCCGAGGCGCTGACCAGAGCAGCAGCCTAAAAAAGCGCAAAGAAAGCACTTGGGGCCGAGATACAGAAGAGCAAACGGAACTGCTGGAAAGCGCTATGCGACGAAGTGGATCGCGATCCCTGGGGCCAGGGATACAAAATAGTGATGAAAAAGTTCCATACATCATCACAGGCGATGGATGAGGCGCGAGTTAAGAATATAGTGGATGCGCTATTTCCCACACACCCACTAAGAGCCGACACAGTGTTCGTCGAGGAGCAAGCCGAGGCACCACTGTTTTCGACAGACGAGCTGAAGCTAGCCCTGCGAAGCATGAAAGCCGGCAAGGCAACTCTCCTTCATCCTTCCGGCCACTCTGCATGCTAGACACAGCAGGCAAAATGATGGAGAGTCTGCTCAAAATACGCTTGACGTCAGCCATAGAAAGCGAGGGAGGCCTTTCACCCCGACAACATGGCTTCAGGAAGGGACACTCAACTATAGGAGCAATTGGCGAAGTAGTCGAGGCGGTACATAAGGCCGAAGAAGCCTGCCACCAGGCGCGGCCAATAGTGCTGCTAGTCACACTGGACGTCAAGAACGCCTTCAACTCGGCAAGATGGGACGATATGCTGGAGGCCTTGGAACGGTCATTCAAGGTTCCAACATACTTGCTAGATATGATCCGGGACTACCTCAGAGACCGTTGGCTTTTGTACGACACAACACAAGGTCAGAGAAAGAGACGTATAACCGGCGGAGCGGCACAGGGGTCTGTACTTGGCCCGGACCTCTGGAACGCCACGTATGACAGTCTGTTGCGCACGGAAATGCCGGAGAGCGCCTTCCTTGTCGCCTTCGCGGACGACGTGCCAGCCGTCATAACAGCAAGAAATGTCCAGCTAGCACAGCTCAAGCTAAACCAGGTCATGCGCAACGTCAGTGGATGGATGAGCGATCACGGTCTGCAATTGGCTACAGCCAAAACGGAGATCGTGCTCCTCACCAGGAAACGGATCCCAACAATTATAAATATAATGGTCGGACCTCAACCCGTGACGACTTCTAGGTCTACAAAATACCTAGGGGTGAAGCTTGACAGCAAACTCACATTCTGGGAACACATCCATGGAGTATGTGAAAAAGCTGCGCAGAGCACGGCGGCTCTAAGCCGGCTGATGGCAAACGTGGGCGGCCCGAAGCCATGCCGCAGGAAGCTTCTGATGACAGCGGTCCAATCGGTGCTCCTGTACGGGGCAGAAATATGGGCTGACGCATTGAAAGTCAAAAAATACCGGGTTCAAATGTCTTCGGTACAGCGCAGAGGGGCACTACGCATTGCTTCTGCATACCGTACAGTGTCCGCGGACGCGGTTCTAGTTATTTCTGGCGTCATGCCAATTGAGCTACTTGCTTACGAGCGAAAAGAGATTTACAATCTCAGTGCCGAGATAGGTCGAGCAGCTGCCGCGGCAAGGGCGCGCGAGCAACTGATCCAGCAGTGGCAACAAAACTGGAACGCGAGCACAAAAGGTCGATGGACACACTCCCTGATAGCCGACCTTCAAACATGGCTGAACAGACCACATGGGGAAGTCGATTTCTACCTGACGCAATTCCTCACCGGTCATGGTTACTTCCAAGAATATCTTCATAGAATGGGAAGGGTGGACTCACCGTTCTGTCACTACTGTGGAAACGTCGAAGATAACGTGTACCACACATTCTTCACCTGCGAACACTTCTTGATTTCGCGCAGAATGTTGGAAGAAAGACACGGAGACATTACTCCGGACAACATAGTTGGGATAATGATTTCCAGCGCAGAAAAGTGGGAAGCAGTTGCGAGATACGTGAAATTCGTACTCCGCTGCAAACGAGAGGACGGTTGTCTACTGAGGACACCCGAATGAAACGCCCCTACAAAGGAGCAGCCCCAAGGCTCTAACAGCGCGCTCCTGCATCTGAAGACATGCAGAATTGCGGTGCCAGATGCGGGATTCTTGCGCGGGCGGTGGGAGTTTGGGTTTTAGTGGGTAGCCCAACACGCTTCGGTGGGAGTCCCACACTCGGGGAAGGTAGTATAGAGACTAGCGCCCCCGGCCAGTGCATAAAGCATTTCCCTCTCCTACGAA
>NW_023458745.1:7541-23944 GCF_013731165.1 Rhagoletis pomonella
CAAAAAAAAAAAAAAAAAAAAAAAAAAAAGCGCCTTCCTTGTCCCCTTCGCGGACGACGTGGCCGCCGTCATAACAGCAACGAACGTCCAGCACTGCTCAAGCTAAACCAGGTCATGCGCAACGTCAGTGGATGGATGAGCGATCACGGTCTGCAATTAGCTACAGCCAAACAGAGATCGTGCTCCTCATCAGGAAACGGATCCCAACAATTATAAATATGATGGTCGGACCTCAACTCGTGACAACTTCTAGGTCTACAAAATACCTAGGGGTGAAGTTTGACAGCAAACTCACATTCTGGGAACACATCCATGGAGTATGTGAGAAAGCTGCGCAGAGCACGGTGGCTCTAAGCCGGCTGATGGCGAACGTGGGCGGCCCGAAGCCATGCCGCAGGAAGCTTCTGATGACAGCAGTCCAGTCGGTGCTCCTGGACGGGGCAGAAATATGGGCCGACGCATTGAAAGTCAAAAAATACCGGATTCAAACGTCTTCGGTCCAGCGCAGAGGGGCGCTACGCATTGCTTCTGCATACCGTACAGTGTCCGTGGACACTGGCGTCATGCCAATTGAGCTACTTGCTTACGAGCGAAAAGAGATTTACAATCTCAGTGCCGAGATAGGTCGAGCAGCTGCCGCGGCAAGAGCGCGAGAAACTAATCCAGCAGTGGCAACAAAACTGGAACGCGAGCACAAAAGGTCGATGGACGCACACCCTGATAGCCGACCTTCAAACATGGTTGAACAGACCGCATGGGGAAGTCGATTTCTACCTGACGCAATTCCTCACCGGGCATGGTTACTTCCAAGAATATCTTCATAGAATGGGAAGGGTGGACTCACCGTTCTGTCACTACTGTGAAAACGTCGAAGATAACGTGTACCATACATTCTTCACCTGCCAACACTTCTTGATTTCGTGCAGAATGTTGGAAGAAAGATACGGAGACATCAACTCAAAACAAAATAATTGGGGTAATGATCTCCAGTGCAGATTAGTGGGAAGCAGTTGCGAGATACGTGAAATTCGTACTCCGCTGCAAACGAGAGGACGGATGTCTACGCCCCTACAAAAGAGCAGCCCCGAGGCTCTAGCAGCGCGCTCCTGCATCTGAAGACATGCAGAATTGCGGTGCCAGATGCGGGATTCTTGCGCGGGGGTGGGAGTTTGGGTTTAAGTGGGTAGCCCAACACGATTCGGTGGGAGTCCCACACTCGGGGAAGGTAGTATAGAGACTAGCGCCCCCAGCCAGTGCATAAAGCATTTCCCTCTCCTACAACAAAAAAAAAATACAAAATAAAAATAGTATGATTATTATAATAAATAAATATAATTAATAATGAAAACTGAATATACCAGCATAAAAAATCTACATCCTCAAAATGTTCAATCTATACTAATATATATTTTGAAGGCCGTTTATTTCTGTTCGCAAAGCTCGAGATCGGCTGTACCTACATTTTTGAAATTTTGGTTTTAGGTTCTGAATGGCCTTACGCAAAAAAAAGTTTAAATACTTCCTAAAAATGGAACTGCAGGACTTTAAAAATCCTATAGAATCTGCAAAAAACAAATGAGAACGCCCTCTGCTGTTAATTCGTACGGAATACAGCGCAAAGCAAGGGTTATGTATACAGTCACTCACAGAAGTATTCGTAATTTAATTTTTTCACAATATTCCAAATGTTTTCCATCATAAATCTTTTTCGTTAATTTTTATTTAAAATATACCCCATTCTATAACAAAAACCATATAAATCATTTTTGCAAACTTTGTACAAAATTCATAAAACTGAATCAGACTTAAAAAATTTCCATCAAAATTTTAAACATTTTATTCAGTCTTTAGAAAAATTTTCGGTTCAATTCAAATCAATGCTAATTTCGGCTGTTGCACAGTGTTATTGGACAAATATTGAGATAGGTATTATCTACTGAATATGAATAAATATTTGAGTTATCACATTTTAAACAATTTCCACTTGTTTTATTCCTCTATATCTGCTATACTCCCAATAAAATCGCAAGGTAACGTTAAAGATTTTTTAGGTAACGTTAAAGACCACATATTTTGATTTTTAGATCTGTCAAAAAAATATTTTTTCCAAAAGTTAATATTTTTATAGTTTCCCTGAACCTTGATCTTTATTAAAATACTTTGGTATAATTTTTAACTCCGAAGGATTTGCTAAGTTAAACGTACGTGTGACTATATCACATAACTCACTTCCAAAAAATGTAACGTTAAAGACCACTTAAAACTGCTTTTATCTTTAAAACCACAAAAGATAATAATAATAATAATAATAGATTGGCGCTTACACATATGTTAGTGTTTGGCCGAGCTTCTCCTCCGATTTGTGGCGTGCGCCTTGATGTTGTCACACAAAACGGAGGGACCTACAGTTTTACGCCGACTCCGAACGGCGATTGTATTTTTATGAGAAGCTGTTTTTCATGGCAGAAATACACTCGGAGGTTTGCCATTGCCTGCCGAGGGACGACCGCTGTTAAGAAAAAACCCTTTTTCTATATTTTTTGCGATGTTGCTTTGACCAGGGTTTGAACCCAGGCGTTGCGGAGTGGAAGCGCGCACTCTTACCACTACACCACAGTGGCCGACAAAAGATAGTGTCTGCATATAAAATGTAGCTTATGAGGTTTATTACCAGGATAAATGAAAAACTTTCAGGTTTTACATAACATTTCAGAAATATTAGCAGAAATATACGTGCGACTGTAACGTTAAAGACAAAAATTTTGACTACGTACATATGTATGTATATAATTACGCATAAAAACCCAGCTGCTATGTTTTTTTGTACGTAAGTGAGCGCAATATTAAAAGCAGCCATACCATCTACATATGTATATCGCACAGCTCGAGAACGGCTGAACCGATTTTTTTTTTTAATTTCGGACACCTGGTGCAGACGCTCAAAGGATGGTTATCGGCTATCAAAAATTTCGATATATAATAGGGGCGTGGAACCTCCCATAGAAACCAAACTTTTCATACTCCATATCTCTGGAAATGTTCATGGTAGAGTACTGGAACTTTATACGGGCGTGGCACCTCCCATAGAAGTCGAATTTTTTTTATTGCATATCTCTAGAATTGTTCTTGGAACTTTGTGTGGAGATATATGAAATTAATCGCGTAGTCATGCGATAAAATATGGAGCCGAATTTCATACTGCATATCTCTGGAAGTGTTCATGGAACAGTACTGCAACAGTACGAGAAAAAAGTATGAGAAAAAATATAGCCTTAAATGTTATTAAGGACAAAGGAAGTCTGCCAAAAAATATTACGGTCCGATATCTTGTGAACTTAGTAGCAAGTAGCGCTGCAGCAACTATTACAGAAGTGTTTAAGGTATTAAAATCGAATGCAAATCACACACACTTTTAAGATTTAATTGAACGTTAGTTGGTCTGACAAGACTAAATTAATCGCTTTCAATGAGATGGCCGGCATGGTAATGGATCAAAAACCCAAATTAAGCCCATGCGCATCATGTAAGGCAAACTGTGAATCACAGTGGTCGGTCAATAATAGTTTGGGGTTGTATTTCAAAAATATTGTTGGTCCGTTAGTACGCATTATGCATAAAGAACAGTATCTGTTCATATTTCAACAAAATTTGCAAGATGTAGTCGAAAAATGAGAGTTTCTGCTGAAAAATCACCCAAAACATACTGCATATGTTTGCAAAGACTGGATGCAAAGGCAAAAATTTGCTATTTTCAAATGACCTCCACAATCCGCGGATATGAATCTCGTCGAAAATTTGCGAAATCAACTAAAAGCGCAGTTTACTAAGTATCCAAATCCTTCCAATGGAGTACATGAGCTGTGAAAGCACACCAAGGATATATGGGAGGCTATACCTCCAGAATTTTTACAGAGATACACATAAGGTATGCCAAATTGCATCCAGGAACTAAAACAAGCAAATGTATACTGAACATTGTGTTAACAGTTCTTTTTTTCGTGAAAATTGTCAAAAGGTTATTAAAAATATATAAGTGCAAAACTGTAACATATGCCTTAATTTACATTTTTGTCTGCTGGTTTTATTATTGTTGTTGGATTGACTTCAAATCTTTATGAGAGAGGGAGTAGGGGTTAATATACAACAAAAGTATGAATGTCGCTAGAACTTGGAAAGATAGCGGTGGCTGAAATAAAAAGTGTTACACCATGTTACAGTTTTGCTCGTCACTGTATGTATGTATATTGATTTCTGTTGAACAAGGATTTTGGAATTACCACCAACTATAAGATAAAGTTTCTAGGCCACATTCACTATAGATCATTGTTGCCACCAGGGAACTTCTCATGGACATAACAGTTTCATTCGGTTATTTAAGGCGGCAAACGACCACCGAACCGCGGTCTTAGCCGATGAATGTGCCAGTATAAATCGTAAATGTGGATTGTTGGAGAAAATATTGGACCAAAATGTTTAAATTAAAAATCTAATTTTGGGAGGGTCGAAAACGGAAAAGTTTACTTTTTTTACATTTTTTATATTGAATAACGTCTGGTCCGGCTATTTGGTTTACTATACAGGTATGTAGAGCTATGAATTTAAAAAATACATCAGGGTTTAGTTGAGATATTCGCCTTCACCACTATGTTTTGTACATTTCCCAGTACTGCAAAGTTTTTGACTTCCATTCACTTGCGAGTGGCCAGAAGTGATTCGTGTGCTTACGGTTCAGATCGCAGCTAACTACGTCCGGATATTTATTTCCATGAATCCTCAGGGTAGCGACCGAACGCTAGTTTGGGAGCTAGCAAAAGTGGGAAGGCGTAACACCCCGGGTGCGCTGGGCTTGGGTTCCGCCACGTTAAAACCCTGTATGAAAGAAAACACATGCCTCGGATGATACCCCCTTCTTTTGATGAGGAACACGGCAAACATAGGAAGGACTATGATTTGAGGGTATGCACCTGGAATATCCGAACCCTTAATCGGGAAGGTGCCTCTGCCCGGCTGGTCGATGTCCTAGGGAAAATAAAGGCTGCCGTCACCGCCATCCATGAAATGCGATGGACGGGGCGAAGAAGGTAAGCTTAGAGCCTTGCTACGTCTACTACAATTGCCACGTAAAGGAGCGGAAGCCGGTGTTGGATTTGTGGTGGGAGAGAGACCGCCGTTCACTCTAGTGGACGAACATCTAGCCACAATCCGCATCAAAGCGAGATTCTTCAAGATCTCGCTCATATGTGCCAATGCCCCGATGGAAGAGAAGGACGAGGCATCCAAGGATCTCTTAGCTTAGAGCGTACATATTAGCGCTGCCCCCGCACGTATAAAAATCGTGCTTGACGATTTAAACGCCAAGGTAGGCAGCGAAGGGATCTCCGGCGCCAGTGTCGGAATATTCTGCCTCTACATAGAAACGGCGGGCTGAGGCTGATCGACTTCGCCGGGGCCCGAAACTTGGCAGTATGTAGTACTGGATTCTAGCATAAAAAAATCCATCAAGCTACATGGGTGTCTCCAGATCGAAAAACTGGAAACCAAATCGAGCATGTTGTGATAGATGGAAGGCATGCTTCCAGTGTTTTAGATGTACATACGTACACTCCGAGAACAAAACATCGACTCGCACCACTATATTGATGCAGCCAATATACGACCCACCTCGGTGCAGCAAAAAAAGGGCCCCAACAATGCAAAGAAAGTTCAATGTCGAAAAGCTACAATCAAAACAGACGGCCAATGGATTAGCCGCACTCTTCAACAAACCGACATACGTGAGCAGTGGAACCACATCTCCCGCTCATTACTGGTACGATGAGCGCACAGCGGCACCTTCTAAATGGGATCCGTCCACAATATGCATTGCGTAGTCCATACAAATAATTGATTACAACACCGCTAACCCAATTTAAAATTGTAATGCATTTTGTAGGCAGTCTGCGGCCATGCTTATGGCAAAGTAATCTCGGCTGTAATCCATTTATTCCGATATACCGCCTTCGAAGTTTTGAAGGAGTATTCGATTTCATAATGTGCATTTGCGCCGCTGGGGTGTGTCAAAAAGCTGAGAGTTGAACGACTTACGGAAGGTTTGAAGACTCCTGTAGGAACAACAATGGCGACCTAGTGACCGATGTCCATAACGTACTCAAACTATGGAGGAAACACTTTTTGACCCTTTTGAATGGCAGAAGCACTGAAAGAAGTGGAGAAGTCGAACGCGAGTCCCCAGTCGATGACAATGGAGTCGATATCCCAGCGCCTGACCATAACGAGGTACGAATAGCGATTATGCTGCCGAAAAGTAACAAAGCTGCTTGAGTTGACGGCCCAATCCACAAGAGAGGTGACCCCGCCATGCGTGCCAACTACCTCGGGATCAGCCTTCTAAGCATAAGTTGCATGGTCTTATCGAAAGTATTGTGTGAAAGACTGAATACCACCGTCAATGAACTGGTTGGGCCTTATCAGTGTGGCTTTAGACCTGACAAATTCACCATAGCCAATATATCCACAATACGCCAAATCTTTGAAATTACCACCCATTTGTCGACTTTAAAGCCGTTTTCGACAGCACTAAAAGGAGTTGCCTATACGCCGCTATGTGTGAATTTGGCATCCCCTCATAACTCATACGGCTGTGTAAAATGACGTTGAGCAATACCCCCAGCTCTGCCCGAATTGGTAAAGACCTCTCCGAGCCGTTCGCCACCAAATAAGGTTTCAGACAGGGCGACTTATTTTCATGTGACTTCTTTAATCTGATGTTGGAGAAGATAATAAGAGGTGCAGAACTGAACCGGTCAGGAACAATTTACTACAAGAGCGTACAATTGCTGGCTTATGCCGATGACACTGACATCACCTGTAAGAAAAACCGAGAGGTCTGTTCTGCCGTTTCCAAGTTGGATAAGGAAACAATGCGGATGGGTCTGATGGTAAAGGACAAGATGAAGTATCTCCTGTCATCAAACAAACAATCAGCACATTCGCGCCTTGGCACCCACGTCACTGTTGATAGTTATAATTTCGAGAAAGTAGAGAATTTCGTTTACTTGGGAACCAGTATTAACACCGATAATAACGTCAACATGGAAATCCAACGCAGAACCACTCTTGCCAACAAGTAGTACTTTGGCCTGAGAAGGCAATTCAGGAGTAAAGTTCTCTCTCGACGTACGAAAACCACACTCTATAAGTCACTCATCACGCCCGTGTTGGTATATGGCGCAGAAGCATGGACAATGACAACATCCGATGAGGCGGCTCTTGAGTATTCGAGAGAAAGATTTTGCGGAGTATTTACGGGCCTTTACGCGTTGGTGACGGCGAGTACCGCAGACGATGGAACGATGAGCTGTATGAGCTTACAACGACATGAGACATAGAGCAGCGAATTAAAATACAGCGGCTCCGCTGGCTTGACCATGTCGTTCGAATGGACACCAACGCTCCAGCTCTGAAAGTATTCTGGCTTCACTTGGCATTTCCAATTTGCGTCAGTTGGCACAGAAGAGAAACGACTGGCGTGCTTTGTTCAACTCGGCCAAATAAAACTTTGGCGGTTACAACGCCAAATAAGAAGAAGAAGAAGCGAATAGATCTCTAACCTTAGCAGTCACACAAGGTTTTAATACCGACGAAGTCCTTGACAGTGGTACCGGGAGGGGAACGGTACACGACGGTAGGAAGTTTAGTTTGGGTTAAAGTCTCACACTGACGGGGTTGGGCTTTCGATGCTTCCTCCTCGTAAAATAAACATGCGCAGTAAAAAGTTAACTATTTAAGTCGACGAATAGTTTTATATCAACTTTTGTGAACTTCTATAATAAACAATTTTTTAGTAAATAGGTTATTGGTTTTGAAAATTTTTTTTTTGTTTAGGCCCTCTCATAAAAAGATTATTTTTCATACTACATATCTCCGGAAGTGTTCATGGTAGAGCACTCGAACATGGTGTGGGGATATATGAAATCAATCCCATACTCTTAGAGAAAATTTGGGCTATGTGAAAAGTGGGCATGGTGCCTTCCAGACGCACTGAAACTATTACGTATCTTTGTATGCATACATACTTTTGCTATGTTGTTTAAGACGGCAATGGAAATATGCCTTCTGACAACCACCAAACCGTAATATTAGAAGATAAATGCGTCACTGAAAATCATGAAGGTGAACTGTTCGTGAAAATGTTAGACCAAAATATTCAAAACAAAAAAAAAATTATTTTGCGCGGGACGAAGTTCGCCGGGTCTGCTAGTTCTCATATAAAAATTTAAGATTATCGTTAATTTCTTCACAATCCAATGATCAGATCTAAACCAATTTAGTATGGGACCACCTCTGAGGTAACACCTTTCCTTTAAAAAAAGAATTATAGAAATCGAGGTCCAAAATTATGCGGTAACATACATAAAAAAAAATATTCCCACGAATCGATAACCTCCTTTTGAAGTCGGTTAAAAAACTTGCAATCTCTAATTTTTCGTTTTTTTTTCATATTTTGTGGCTTTAAACAATAGTCAATTAAGGTAGTCATATGGTATGTCAAAAGAAAGAGAAAATTTTGCAGCTTTTTTAATAAGGCAAAATTAAAAAAAAAAAACAGTGAGTAACTTTAATATTCGTTTTTTCATTACTATGCCTTTTATTCTAAATTTTTACAGGAAAAATTTTAAAAAATTGCCCTTATTTCAAATCATAGTTTATGACATCCATTTACTTTTATGGTACGCTACTTCGCTGCTAAAATGTTATGGTTAAAAACCGAAACGAAACCAAAAAAGCAAAAAAGTCAAAATTCGACACAGCATTAATATTCGGGTTTCTTAATAATGTAGCCAAATACTTGCAAATAAATGCATAAAATGTTAGGGAATAATATTTAATGTTAAACCGGTGGCTTTAATAACATCACTTACACATTTTGGAATATAATTAATTAATTTTAGTTTATAGTCTTGCCAGATTCCCACCCATTCTTCCTGCAACCTTTGTTTTAGGTTCCTTCGAGAAGTTATTGGCTTCATTAGAACACGCAGTCCAAACTCAATGCACGAATTATCGATATAGTATAAGCCAGGAGATTTTGGAGGAGTAAAGATCAGTTTTGGCCATTTGTAAAGCAGCCATTCTCGCACAGTGTGATGTATTTGTACTGTATAATCATCTTGGTACAGTTTAAAACTGCGCAGAATTGTAATTTTCTCATCTGCTGGCCTCAAATTTGGCCTCAATATGTTAAATAAATATCCTTATTTTCAATATTCTCGATAAAAACGAGATTTTAAGTTCTCAGGGATGAAATGTATCCCCAAGTCATTACATGGTCATCTTCATGATTTATTATCGGCTTTAGGAGCTGCGGTTTCCGCGCTTCATTGGGCTTCCAACAATCGCGGCGCTTGCAAATAAGTCAAATTTGCACTCAACCAGGACAGTAACGTTCTTCCACCAATACTGGCAACATTTTTCTGGTGCATTTGTTTATTAATAGCTTTTACCTAATTACTCAGCCATTCGAACCATCAGACTTTAGAAGAAGATTATTAGTTGGGGCGTATACGTTCTTTCAAAATGTCGATAAAATATCAGCAGCGGATTTTAGAGTTTTAGAGAGCAAACACTTTAAGCAATGAGATGATAAAATGGCAATTGTGTGCAGTTTTAACTTTTACCAATATAATTATACTGAGAAAATACTTCACATTGTGCGAGAATGGCTGCTTTTCATTTGGCCTAAACTGATTTTTACTCCTCCGTATTCTTCTGGCATGCCCCCCATCGATAATTCGTGGAATGAATTTGGACGGCGTGTTCTAAAGAAGTCAATAACTTCTCGGAGGGAGCTAAAAGAAAGGTTGCAGGAAGAATGGGCGCAAATCGGGAAAGGCTATACACTAAAACTAATTAATTATATTCCAAAACGTGTAAGTGATGTTATTAAAACGACGGGTTTAACAGTAAATATTATTCCCTAACATTTTATGGATTTATTTGCAAGTACGTGGCTGCATTATTAAGAAACCCGAATATTAATGTTGTGTGAAATTCTGACTTTTGTACGTTTTTGGTTTCGTTTCGGTTTTTAACCATAACATTTTAGCAGCGAAGTAGCGTACCATAAAAGGAAATGCATGTCATAAACTATGATGTGAAATAAGTGCAATTTTTCTAATTTTTCCTATAGAAATTTAGTATAAAAGGCATAGTAATGAAAAAACCAAATATTAAAGTTACTCACTGTACATATATATACTTTTTTGTATATATTTTTTAACAGTGTTTATCTAAAATTAGTTTTAAGAGGTTATAGTCTATACGTCGCACATAGGGGTATTTGATCGATCTTTGCGGTCATAAGTCTATTTTTTAAACTTATCGTAGGAACAAAAAAATACTACCTGCCACAGTTGAATAGTTGCGGAACAATAGGCAACCCCTACCCCGAACTTATGACCCACTTTGACGGAGTATCTCAGTCGTAACTTGTCAGTTTGTGATAGTGCACGTTTTATTTTACGACATTCATTGTGAAACAGTTGCGCTCAAAAGTGATTATTATTATTGTGGTCATTATACAATTAAAAATTGTTATTTTAAATAGTTTCGATTTAGCAAAATTTAATCTAAGTAATAATATCAGTAATCGGAAATATTATATTTTTTTAGTGATTATTTTTTATTACTTTGTAAACCGTAAGCTTTTAGTTATACTTGCACGCATTTCCACGTTACATTACTAGTTGCGTTCTATAGAATGGAGCTTTGATAGTATACTGGGCAAAAATTAGCTTCCGACATCTACCGATGAGCTTTTTATGACCAATAATTAAGATAGATCTTAAAAATATTTCGTTTCCAAACATATTTTGTCATTTTTAAGTATTTCCTTTGCTTTAGAGTCATCAACTGGTTCCTGCTATAGAGTAGTAACTCGAAAATATTTATTTCATAAGATTCATTGACAAAATTCTATGCATTTTGAGAACAAAATAAAGTTTCTTCAAAATGATATATTATCATCTGACACCTTCTCCAATGAACAAATAAGAGATATAAAGCACAAATTTTCACAACTAAAAGCACAGTTTATACAAAGGTGGATAAAAGCCCGTGGAAAAGAAGAAGTTTTTTTTTAAAGTAACGTAACCTGGCTACAAGGAATATTTTCAATTCCCAAAGGTATGCAACAGCCGCGATCTGGTCGTGTTGAACAGGTTACTCCTAAGCTCTGATCCACTCATTAGTAGTTTCAGGCCAAAAAAAGCGACCAAACCATTTTCAAACGAGGAAATCGATATGTTGCTTCCAGCTGAACCAACTAAGGATGACACGAAGACTGGAGAGTCTTCAGAAGAGGAAGAAGGGTCCGATGAAGAATCTTGGCACTCCTCATCATCCTAAAATAGTTGTTTACGCAAATTTTGTTTTAGAATTCAATTACACATTTATTATCCATTTCATTACAAGCTAAAATTGGTTATTTCCATCATTTTTTGTAACTTCCCAGCAAAAAATCGGTAATCGCTTTTAGTGGTAAAGTGTTCTAGAAGGCATAGCGTTGTAATGCCTTAGAATTTTTTCGCTTCTTTTAGGCATTGCCGGTAATGCAAAGTAGAATGTCCTACAATATTTTATTTATTTCGCTTCTTTGTTTCATTTCGGGGAATGCAAAGTAGAATGTCCTATAATATTTATTTTTTAATTCGCTTCTTTGCTTCATTTCCGGGAATGCAAAGTAGAATGTCCTACAATATTATATTTGTTTCGCTTCTTTGCTTCATTTCAGGGAATGCAAAGTAGAATGTCCTACAATATTTTATTTATTTCGTTTCATTGTTTTATTTCGGGGAATGCAAAGTAGAATGGCCTATAATATTTCTTTTTAATTCGCTTCTTTGCTTCATTTCCGGGAATGCAAAGTAGAATGTCCTACAATATTATATTTGTTTCGCTTCTTTGCTTCATTTCAGGGAATGCAAAGTAGAATGTCCTACAATATTTTTTTTTTATTTCCCTTCTTTGCTTCATTTCGGAGAATGCAAAGTAGAATGCTGCATCGTAGTGAGCTGAAAAATAGAATGGATATCCAAAAATTCTTTTTCTACCGTTACTTTCTGTGGAAATTTGTCTCGCATAAAAATCATGTGTTGCTTTGTTCAATTTGCAGCGAAGTTGAAGTCAGTCAATGAAGTGAAGTACAAGAGTGAGGAAGTACGATTTTAAGCTTTATTAAATATGCATGTATGTACATACCGATTTTTAAGAAAATACAACTGACCTGATTTATAAAAATTTTAATTAATTTTAATCTTTTAAGACATTTTCTGATTTCAATTTAATATAACTAAGTATGCACTTATCTAGGCATTCTACATTAGTTTCTCTGTAAGGCATTCTTTGTTCGCTTCTCTGGATTCTGTTTATCCATGCGTTCTCCCTTCGTTTTAAGGTAATGCTGCGGGTAAGGGTTTACCGCCAATGACATGCCCATGTTAAAATAAGGCCTTCTTGAAGCGAAAGGGTAAGCGATTCCCATCGCCTAGCTCGTTTCCACTTTCGTTTCTGTGGTAATCGTGTTTTTTGCTGGGTTATATCTCAAGGAAGTCCATAGGCATTTTAACAATAAAAATAAATTTTTGAGCAACATTGTAAAAAAAAAATAATAATTTGTCTGTTATTCCCTTAGTTAAAGTTGAATTTCATTTGTAAACAGGTGGTAACCCTGCCACATGTTGTTTAGAAATGAAGCCTTTCAAAACCATTTCAATTGATACCCATATTGTAGTAATTCAGTTAACTTAACTATATTTAAGTTTTTACCAGGTGGCAACTCTTTGCATGTACTAACCTATATATAAACATCGCCGAGACGAACACGTATGTAGGTATGCGTGATTATGCAATCGGACCACGGCAACATAGAGTCTATCGGTGTCAAACTTTAACCAACTTTATTTTCGTTGCTTTGGAGGAATAATTGTACGTCCTCCACCTATATTTACTTGATTTTAAACATTTACAATTTTAGACATCGTAACACGTCTTTTCTAAACATTTTGAAATAAAATTTTCATAAAAATAATTTTGGCCGCCTAAATCGGCCAAATACCCCTATGTGCGTCGTATAAAAGGTATTTAAATTATCTCTAAAGTGACTTCAATACCTTTCCAAATCGGTAAAGTAGCTTCCGAGATTTTATGCATATGTATATGTAAAAAAATTTAAAAATTGAACTTTAACCTCTTATATTTTCCTTGGGTTATTATCACGTGCACTAAATAATTTTTATATGGTTGAAATTAGCGTAAAAAAATTTATCGTTGCGCATTGCTAAACGTTTGGCATTCTATACATGCTCCAATGATGTAGTCAAGCCAGTGATGCCAACGAATTTTTAGTAAGAAGGATTTTACGTTTTACTACTATTATAAGTAGAAACTGTAGAGTGAGCAACAGTCTGCGCTAGTAAAGGAGAAGATTTTATGCGTGGAAGCGAGAATACTGTTTTACCTTTCTATTATTGATTCATGGTTGTGACACCAATGGATTTCTTAAAGTGAAATAGGGCTGAGGTTGTGTTGCTTTATAAGAATATTTAAGGCTCAGTTAGTGTAGACTTAATTTATATTGGCCAATGCATTATACTTTTGTTAAGGAATTTTTTGATGTGACTTATAGTCGGCAAAGTGAAAATCAGCTGAAAAGGAATATACAAAAACAAAATATTTTCGCCTCTGGCTAAGTTGACATGTTGAGTAATCATTGATGGTTTCTTACGTAAGTTAAGTCTGACATATAAAAATATCCCTCGAACATTTTATTTAAAAATTTTAATGTAGTTGATTTATCTATCCTTATTAATACATATGTGTAAACTAAATGGTTCAATTTGAAAAGACAATGTTAACTAATAGCCAAATATAAATTTAGTTTAGTACTAGCCGGAGGTTTCGCCACGCGCTGAATGTATGCATATGAGTAGTCCACTTGCAAAGAGCTCGATGTAAAATTTTTTAGATTTTTAGTTTTTGTTGGTTAACGTACCAGTATTTAAAGTAGTTTCATGTCCACTAACAATACAGTGCAAAATCCTTATAATTTCTGAAAAAATAACATCAAATGTTAGCTACTCTAGCAAAAGTCGCTATAATGTTTACTGTATGTATATATACACTTTCAAAAGTCGCTATAATATTTATTGTACCTATTTATACAAGTTCGAAAGTCTCCATCTTCTGATAAACTTAGAAAACTGTAAGAAAACGTGGTAGTTTCGGTGCCTAGTGGAAGACGTCGTAAAAAAGAAGTAGACCAATCTTCATAGAAGAGAGAACGCGAAAAGCTAAAAAAATCGGGCTATGTAACAGTTACTGTTTCAAAACTCGCAATATTAATTTTTTATATATAAAATTTGCAAAAACTACCATACTGACATTTTGTTTTTTAATGTTATTAGACTATAATTTATCCAAATTTTCAGATAATGAAAAAAGACACAATTTTGATTTTACTTGTTGTTGTAGACGTTTTTTTTAATTTATGGCTTACTATTATAAAATCACATAACGCTGTTTGCAAGTGGACTACTCATACATATGTATGTACATTTACGTATTTGGAGAAAGAAATCGTATGTCATCATATACTTCGTTTATTATATACATAAAAATTCTTTTCTAAATCCGTTCAGCAGCGTGGTTAAAATATCTCGCCATTCCTTTATACTATGTATAGAAGATAGTAATTTTAAATAGGTCGCAACCCTACTCAAAAAACTAAAGTTTTTCTACAACGAACGGTGAAGATCTTACAGCGTGGCGACGAATAACTGTTACCCAGGTTTTTTAAGAAATAAAAGGGTCCTTTATTGCTTTTGCGAAAAATGTATTTTATTGTTAATTTTCCACAGATTCTACTTTAGTTGTATTAATTAGTTTTTAAATTTTAATCCTTATTTACATTTGCCAGCAGTGTAAACTTTGAAAGAAAAGTTCACTTGGCACGCAAGTCTTTTTCAGGTGTATTTTTTCTAAGGCATTGTAAAAAGAAAGGCAAAAAAAAGACAAAAAAAAAGAGAAAAACTGTATAGGGTTGTTCGAATGAGAATGAATGAGTCTATTCGATTTTTAAGTATGAGGCCTTATTCTAGACAGAAGGGGGAGTATAAGGGACTCAAAATGTAGAAAATTAGCCTATGGTTACAGAAGATATGGAATAAATTAATTGACGAAGGCCTGCGTTCCAAATGAACTTTGCTTTCAAAGTTTACACTGCTGGAAAATGTAAATAGGGATTAAAATCTAAAAACTAATTAATACAACTAAAGTAAAATCTGTGGAAAATTTACAATAAATTACTTTTTTCGCAAAATCCATAAAGGACCCCACGCTGTATAGTTTTCAAACAGGTGGCAACCCTACTCATAAAAACAATACATTATTACACATCCAGAGGCTAAGTCTTTTCGTTTGACAGTGACGGTACAGAACTGAAGCCTACGCTTATTATGATTGAATATGGTAATTTTATTAACAGGTGGCAAACATATAAAAAAAAATATTTGTGCTTTCCTAGAGGTCAATCCCTTTCAATTGACACGTCATCTTTTGTAATCCAACGAACGGTGCGGATCTTATAGTTGTTTAGACAGCTGGCAACCCTATTAAAATTCTAAGTAAAACAAGTAAGAAAGTCTAAGTTCGGGCAGAGCCGAACATTAAATACCCGGCGCAATATTAAATATATGTTTTTTCACCTTTCCGAAAGCTACCGCTAGAAGGTAAGACGGGGTGTATCAATTTTGAGTAAATTAGCGTCCTTAAATTTCGAAATATTGCAGTTTCAAGCATTCCTGAAATTTACCGTTATATGAAAAGCGGCCGTAATTTTAGTCCGATTTCAATAATTTTCAACGTTTTGCTTTTATGTGGCAAGAACAAAATATCGAGTTTGGTACAAATTGGTAGAATGGTTACAGATATACATATATGTGATCATAAGTGGGCGGTGCCACGCCCATTTTCCAAAATTTTACCATAAACGTATTTCTTGGTAAAGAATTGTTGCAAGCATCAATTTTGAATAAATTAGCATTATTATTTTCTGATTTATCGAAGATTTTGTATTCTCTAAATTACCGTTATATGGGATGTGGGCGTGGTTATTGTCCGATTTTCTCTGTATCGACAGGAGAGGGATCTTTTTATACCTGAGCGAACTTGTGCACCAGGTTATATTAATTTTGTTCACATAACGGTTGTTTGTAACAGCCAAAACGAATCGAGATAGATATAGACAAATGTATACATAAATGATCAGAATGAAAAGAGAAATCGATTAAGCCATGTCTATCTGTCCGTCCGTCTGTCCGTCTGTCCGTCCGTCCGTGTACACGATA
>NW_023458745.1:24044-25762 GCF_013731165.1 Rhagoletis pomonella
ACGAATACTTCTGTGAGTGACTGTATACATAACCCTTGCTTTGCGCTATATTCCGTACGAATTAACAGCAGAGGGCGCTCTCATTTGTTTTTTGCAGATTCTATAGGATTTTTAAAGTCCTGCAGTTCCATTTTTAGGAAGTATTTAAACTTTTTTTTTGCGTAAGACCATCCAGAACCTAAAACCAAAATTTCAAAAAAGTAGGTACAGCCGATCTCGAGCTTTGCGAGCAGAAAAAAACGGCCTTCAAAATATATATTAGTATAGATTGAACATTTTGAGTATGTAGATTTTTTATGCTGGTATATTCAGTTTTTATTATTAATTATATTTATTTATTATAATAATCATATTATTTTTATTTTGTATTTTTTTTGTTGTAGGAGAGGGAAATGCTTTATGCACTGGCAGGGGGCGCTAGTCTCTATACTACCTTCCCCGAGTGTGGGACTCCCACCGAAGCGTGTTGGGCTACCCACTTAAACCCAAACTCCCACCCCCGCGCAAGAATCCCGCATCTGGCACCGCAATTCTGCATGTCTTCAGATGCAGGAGGGCGTAGACATCCGTCCTCTCGTTTGCAGCGGAGTACGAATTTCACGTATCTCGCAACTGCTTCCCACTTATCTGCACTGGAGATCATTACCCCAATTATATTGTTTGGAGTTATGTCTCCGTATCTTTCTTCCAACATTCTGCACGAAATCAAGAAGTGTTCGCAGGTGAAGAATGTATGGTACACGTTATCTTCGACGTTTTCACAGTAGTGACCGAACGGTGAGTCCACCCTTCCCATTCTATGAAGATATTCTTGGAAGTAACCATGCCCGGTGAGGAATTGCGTCAGGTAGAAATCGACTTCCCCATGCGGTCTGTTCAACCATGTTTGAAGTGGGAGTGTGTCCATCGACCTTTTGTGCTCGCGTTCCAGTTTTGTTGCCACTGCTGGATCAGTTGCTCGCGCGCCCTTGCCGCGGCAGCTGCTCGACCTATCTCGGCACTGAGATTGTAAATCTCTTTTCGCTCGTAAGCAAGTAGCTCAATTGGCATGACGCCAGAAATAACTAGAACCGCGTCCGCGGACACTGTACGGTATGCAGAAGCAATGCGTAGTGCCCCTCTGCGCTGTACCGAAGACATTTGAATCCGGTATTTTTTGATTTTCAATGCGTCAGCCCATATTTCTGCCCCGTACAGGAGCACCGATTGGACCGCTGTCATCAGAAGCTTCCTGCGGCATGGCTTCGGGCCGCCCACGTTCGCCATCAGCCGGCTTAGAGCCGCCGTGCTCTGCGCAGCTTTTTCACACACTCCATGGATGTGTTCCCAGAATGTGAGTTTGCTGTCAAGCTTCACCCCTAGGTATTTTGTAGACCTAGAAGTCGTCAGACCTAGAAGAGGTCCGACCATTATATTTATAATTGTTGGGATCCGTTTCCTGGTGAGGAGCACGATCTCCGTTTTGGCTGTAGCCAATTGCAGACCGTGATCGCTCATCCATCCACTGACGTTGCGCATGACCTGGTTTAGCTTGAGCTGTGCTAGCTGGACATTTCTTGCTGTTATGACGGCTGCCACGCCGTCCGCGAAGGCGACAAGGAAGGCGCTCTCCGGCATTTCCGTGCGCAACAGACTGTCATACGTGGCGTTCCAGAGGTCCGGGCCAAGTACAGACCCCTGTGCCGCTCCGCCGGTTATACGTCTCTTTCTCTGACCTT
>NW_023458745.1:25862-27166 GCF_013731165.1 Rhagoletis pomonella
CATGCAAAGCCTCAATATCACAGAGGAGAGCATGGTCTGGTAAAAAGCAGGTATACTGGTGGAATGACTGAATTGCTGAGCTGCGAAGGGCCTGCCATAGAATGCGAAGACTCGCAACGCGCGCTCGTGGCAGATATGAGGCGCGGACCAGAGCAGCAGCGCTGAGAAAGCGATTGGGGCCGATATACAGAAGAGTAAACGGAACTGCTGTAAAACGCTATGTGAGGAAGTCGATCGTGATCCCTGGGGCCAGGGATACAAAATAGTGATGAGAAAGTTCCATACATCATCGCAAGCGCAAGGGGATGCGCTATTTCCCACACACCCACTAAGAGCAGATACAGTGTTCATCGAGGTGCTAATCGAGTCACCACTGTTTTCGACAGACGAGCAGTAGCTAGCCATGTGAAGCATGAAAGCCGGCAGGGCGCCAGGCCCAGATGGCATACCAGCGGAAGCAATCAGGATAGCAGCGAAAACAAGCTCTGATCTCCTGCTTAACATGTACAACAGCTGCCTTAGGGCGCGGGTCTTCCCAAGCCAATGGAAGAAGGCGGGACTGGTGCTTATACCCAAGGGTAAAGGGGACCCAAACTCTCCTTCATCCTTCCGGCCACTCTGCATGCTAGAGACAGCAGGCAAAATGATGGAGAGTTTGCTCAAAATACGCTTGACGTCAGCCATAGGAAGCGAGGGAGGCCTTTCACCCCGGCAACATGGCTTTAGGAAGGGTCACTCAACTATAGGAGCAATTGGCGAAGTAGTCGAGGCGGTACATAAGGCCGAATAAGCCTGCTACCAGGCGCGGCCAATAGTGCTGCTAGTCACACTGGACGTCAATAACGCCTTCAACTCGGCAAGATGGGACGACATGCTGGAGGCCTTGGAACGGTCATTCAAGGTTCCAACATACTTGCTAGATATGGTCCAGCACTACCTCAGAAACCATTGGCTTTTGTAGGACACAACACAAGGTCAGAGAAAGAGACGTAAAACCAGCGGAGCAACACAGCGGTCTGTACTTGGCCGGACCTCTGGAACGCCACGTATGACAGTCTGTTGCGCACGGAAATACCAGAGAGCACCTTCCTTGTCGCCTTCGCTGATGACGTGGCCGCCGTCACAACAGCAAGAAAAAGATAGCACAGCTGGATCAGCGATCACGGTCTAAAATTGGTTACAGCCAAAACAGATATCGTGCTCCTCACCAGGAAACGGATTCCAATAATTATAAATATGATGGTCGAACCTGAACTGGTGACAACTTCTAGGTCTACAAAATACCTAGGGGTGAAGCTTGACAG
>NW_023458745.1:27266-27622 GCF_013731165.1 Rhagoletis pomonella
GGTGAAAATGGCGCAAATCACTCTGGTGAGCTGCTACCTGTCTCCAAACGACACAGTCCTTGTCTTCAGGGAAAAGCTTGAAGATGAATTGCGCGATATAACCGGCCACATAATTGTTGCTGGAGATTTCAACGCAAGAGGCGTGGAATGGGGTATGCCCCAAACAAATACCAGGGGAAGACTGGTCCTTGAAATGGCAGCCCGCATTGGCCAGACCATCCTCAACACCGGAACGACGCCTACATATCGAAGGCCGGGTTTTGGCTACTCTATCCCTGACATAACCCTGGTCTCAGAAAGCCTTCTTCGAAGGGCTGACGGATGGAGAGTGATGGAAGACCTGAGTGGTAGCGACC
>NW_023458745.1:27632-28266 GCF_013731165.1 Rhagoletis pomonella
GTGACAACTTCTAGGTCTACAAAATACCTAGGGGTGAAGCTTGACAGCAAACTCACATTCTGGGAACACATCCAGGGAGTATATGAAAAACCTGCGCAGAGCACGGTGGCTCTAAGCCTGAGGGCGAACGTGGGCGGCCCGAAGCCATGCCGCAGGAAGCTTCTGATGACAGCAGTTATTTCTGGCATCATGCCAACTGAGCTACTTGCTTACGAGCGAAAAGATATTTACAATCTCAGTGCCGAGATAGGTCGAGCAACTGCCGCGGCATGGGCGCGCGAGCAACTGATCCAGCAGTGGCAACAAAACTGGAACGCGAGCACAAAAGGTCGATGGACGCACTTCCTGATAGCCGACCTTTAAACATGGTTGAACATACCGCATGGGGAAGCCGATTTCTACCTGACGCAATTCCTCACCGGTCATGGTAACTTCTGAGAATATCTTCATAGAATGGGAAGGGTGGACTCACCGTTCTGTCACTACTGTGGAAACGTCGAAGATAACGTTTACCATACATTCTTCACCTGCGAACACTTCTTGATTTCGCGCAGAATGTTGGAAGAAAGATACGGAGACATATCTCCGAACAATATAATTGGGGTAATGACCTCCAGTGCAGAAAAGTGGGAAG
>NW_023458745.1:28366-29645 GCF_013731165.1 Rhagoletis pomonella
CTGTCAAGCTTCACCCCTAGGTATTTTGTAGACCTAGAAGTTGTCACGAGTTCAGGTTCGACCATCATATTTATAATTGTTGGAATCCGTTTCCTGCTGAGGAGCACGATCTCTGTTTGTAGACCGTGATCGCTGATCCAGCTGTGCTAGTTGGACGTTTCTTGCTGTTATGACGGCGGCCACGTCGTCAGCGAAGGCGACAAGGAAGGTGATCTCTGGTATTTCCGTGCGCAACAGACTGTCATACGTGGCGTTCCAGAGGTCCGGCCAAGTACAGACCCCTGTGCTGCTCCGCCGGTTATACGTCTCTTTCTCTGACCTTGTGTTGTGTTCTACAAAAGCCAATGGTCTCTGAGGTAGTCCCAGATCATATCTAGTAAGTATGTTTGAACCTTGAATGACCATTACAAGGCCTCCAGCATGTCGTCCCATCTTGCCGAGTTGAAGGCGTTCTTGACGTCCAGTGTGACTAGCAGCACTATTGGCCACGCCTGGTGGCAGGCTTCTTCGGCCTTATGTACCGCCTCGATTACTTCGCCAATTGCTCCTATAGTTGAGTGGCCCTTCCTGAAGCCATGTTGTCGGGGTGAAAGGCCTCCCTCGCTTTCTATGGCTGACGTCAAGCGTATTTTGAGCAGACTCTCCATCATTTTGCCTGCTGTCTCTAGCATGCAGAGTGGCCGGAAGGATGAAGGAGAGTTTGGGTCCCCTTTGCCCTTGGGTATAAGCACCAGTCTCGCCTTCTTCCATTGGCTTGGGAAGACCCGGGCCCTAAGGCAGCTGCTGTACATGTTAAGCAGGAGATCAGGGCTTGTTTTCGCTGCTAACCTGATTGCTTCCGCTGGTATGCCATCTGGGCCTGGAGCCCTGCCGGCTTTCATGCTTCACAGGGCTAGCTTCAGCTCGTCTGTCGAAAACAGTGGTGACTCGGCTTGCTCCTCAACGAACACTGTATCTGCTCTTAGTGGGTGTGTGGGAAATAGCGCATCCACTATATTCTTAACTCGGGCCTCATCCATCGCCTGCGATGATGCATGGAACCTTTGCATCAATATTTTGTATCCCTGGCCCCAGGGATCACGATGGACTTCCTCACATAGCGCTTTCCAGCAGTTCCGTTTACTCTTCTGTATCTCGGCCCCAAGTGCTTTCTTAGCGCTGCTGCTCTGGTCCGCGCCTCATGTCTACCACGAGTGCGCGTTGCGAGTCTTCGAATTCTATGGCAGGCCCTTCGCAGCTCAGCAATTCGGTCATTCCACCAGTATACCAGCTTTTTACC
>NW_023458745.1:29745-37756 GCF_013731165.1 Rhagoletis pomonella
TTTTTTCATATGCATTATTTCGGTTTTCAAACGAAAGAGTGCATATGCATAATTTCGGTTTTCCTAATATGCATTATTGCGGTTTTCAACCGAAACTGTGCATATATGCATTATTTCGGTTTTTTTCATATGCATTATTTCGGTTTTCAACCGAAACTGTGCATATATGCATTATTTCGGTTTTTTCGTATGCATTATTTCGGTTTTTTTTCATATGCATTATTTCGTATGCACAATTTCAGGGTGCCCTCGCTGACTGCTCACCGCGTGCGCTCGTACTTAACGAGTGCTCGTTTGCAAACAGCCTCGCCTGTTGCTCGTGAGTTTCTCAAGCTCAGAGCAAACTAACGAGCGAGCGAGGGGCTAAAATGAGGCAAATCCGAACCCTGGCTGTGGGCGTCCTTTTTTACTACATATTCTCTGCCTCTGTACGATTAGTAGATCGCTGGGAATAAGCTCCTTGTCTTAGAATAATAAATAGTATAGATTTTTAATTAATACGATTTATTTGTTGAATTGGTACACCGTTCCCGTTTTCGTATATTCTGCTTTTACCATTTCCTCATTACTTGCATACTATTTTTGGTTTTCAGTTTCTGTACTTCTTTGAGCTATGAAATAGTTGGTCACATTAGGGTTGACCCGTGTTCGTTTTAAAATTCAAATGAATGCTATTTCCCTATTTCAATGCAGAATAAACAAAAACTTGTTTTTATACCTTTCATGAGCATGAAATGGTATTATAGCTTTGGTCCGATGTTTGTAAGTACCGGAATAAGAAGAGATAGGCCCTTTGAAATGTATACTTAAATGATCAGAACGTCGAGCTGAGTCGATTCAGCCATGTCCGTCTGTTTGTATGCAATCTAGTCTCTCAGTTTTCGAGATATCCGGATGAAATTTGGTAGGTTGGTGTATTTTTATAATGTATTAATCATTTGTCGGAACCGGAAGAATCGGACCTTTATAACATATAGCTCCCATACAACTGATTGTTCAGATATAAGATTTTTCGTTATAACTCCTCCATTCATGCAGCCAGGAACATTAAATTTTGCATTATTTCCACCCATTATCAATATAATACTTATTGTGAAAATTACAAAGATCGGGTCACTATAACCTTTAGCTCCCATACAACTGATTCTTCAGATATAAGATATATAAGTTATAACTCCTCCATTTATGTAGATAGGAAGGTGAAATTTCGCACTGTTGTCACTCATTATCAAAAGAATACTTGCAGTGAAAATGGCGAAGATCGGGTCTCTAGAACCTATAGCCTCCATACAACTGATTGTTCAGATATGAGATATTTTATTATAACTTCTCCATTTATTTAGCTAGGAATATGAAATTTCGCACCGTTTTCACTCTTTATTAATTGAATACTTTAGGTGAAAATAACAAAGGTCGGGTCGCTATAACATATATCTCCCATGCAACTGATTGTTCAGTTATGAGAATTTTCGTTATAACACCTCCGTTTAAATATACAGCTAGGAACATGCAATTTCGCACTGTTTTCACTAATTATTAACAGAAACTGATAGTGAAAATTACAAAGATAGGGTCAGTATTACATATAGCTCCCATACAACTGATTGTTCAGATTTGTTGAGGTTTTTTGTTATAACTTCTCCATTTATACAGCTGGAAACATGAAATTTCGCATTATTTTCACTAATTATCAACAGAAAGTTTACAGTAAAATTAACAAAGATCGGGTCACTATAACCTATTTATTGCCTCCATACAACTGATTGTTCAGATATGGGGTTTCACTGTGAAACTCCTTTATATGGGTAGCCGATAAATTTACAAAGTTTACTGAGAAAATCGTCAAAATCTATGCTGTATAAGCTCTATCTCCTATACCACTGATTGTTCAGATACCAGTTTTTGCGATATATCTCCTTTATGTAGGAAGCTAAACCCATTAAATTATGTTACCGGTTTACATACCGATCACACAGCAGTCAAAATCACTTAGATTGGAGCTATATAGGATATATCTTCCATACTTCTGATTTGTTTAGATATGATTTTTTATATACACCCCGCGACAAACGTTAGCACATACACATTTTTACCGGATTTGACTACTTTTCTTTAGATTTTTTTAAGGTTAATTGTTTTTATATAAAACTAGAACTTTTTATCTAATAAATACCATATAAATCTTAATTTCAGACTTTGTACAAAATCCATGCATTTTAATTTTAATTTCTAGAATAATTTTTGGTATGCAGTTTTACAGCTTATTAAATTCTAGTATAATAAAGTGCAAGTTTTAAGTTGCAAAAAAATCGTGTTGATTTTTGATGTATTTTTTTTTGCTGACGGTATTATGCACATATTCCATATAAAAAATTACTTTGTAAGGCAGAAAATGAGTGATACCGAAATTTAGGTTTACATATGGTATTTGTTAGACAAAGAGTTATACAGCGGTGCTCTAACATGTTTTCTTTTCATAATACAGTCATAACTTAATAAATTCCTTATTTATTTTAGAATAAACTTCTAGTAATAGTGACTAAAGAAAAACGTTTTCTCATAAAATTGTGAGAAATACAAACGTTCGAAGTGAAAAAATAAAATCGTTATAGTGGTTCAGATTTCTTCAAAAATGTTCTCTATATAAAGGCATAATAAAACAAAATTTGCCTAAAATATTGCTAAGCTTAAACTTAACAGTTCGCGAAGTATTGCGAAAGCGTTTGAGAATTTCAAGTGGCAGATATACTGTAAACACAGTTACGTGAATTACACTGTGCGACACTCCAAAAAGCGGACGAGTGATGTTACTTTTCTTGTCCAGGAAAACAAGAATTTAAATATGAAATTTTCCAACACTACCCAAAACTTGACTTTAAACCGGTTTTGCGTACTTAGAAGCCTCTAATTAAGTGGAGTATCAACCGACCTTTTTATTTGCATGCTCATCGAAGTGATGATTTTATGGGTGTTTAGAAAATTTTCATATTTCGATTCCTGTTTTATTCGACAATACCTACAAGAAAATTAACATCACTTCTCAGCTATTTCTACTTCATTCTTTTGTGTGGCACTGTGTGATTCTACCAGACGAACGACCTCAACTAATTTGAATTTTTTTAACTTTGTTTGTTAACACTGTATTAGTTGCTTTTTGTTTTATTTGATAATTATGCATTTTTAAATATTACAGAAAAAAAACGACGTGTTTACGACCAGTACGGTAAAGAGGGTTTGCTGGGAGACCGTGGCCATCATCGGTCTTCGCGTCATCATCATACACATGATTTCGAAGATTTTGATATAATGGGAGGTTTTCCATTCGTATTTCGCCCACCAGAGGAAGTTTTCCGTGAATTTTTTGGTGTAAATTCGCCATTTGCTGATTTGTTTAGAGGTAAGGTAACAGAACAAAGTTTATCTATGTTTTATTTATTTAATAATATGTGTTATAGATGTACATGGCTATCCACAGTCGAATAGACAGAATAATGGGCTAAGTAGCAGTGGACGTCAGCATGTTGGTACAAAATTGGCTTCACCATTTGGAGCGCCTATGCTGAACTATTCTATGATGGATTTCATGATGCCTTCAAATGGATTCACCTCGTTTAGCTCAATCAACTCAATGTCAAATGGAAGGAATGGTCCGGGAAATGGGGCAGTCAAACGCACTTCCACCTCAACGACATTCGTTAATGGTAAAAAACTGATGACTAAACGGTAAGCAAATAAATTGCACTGCTTGAGCGATTAGACACCTCTTTTTTTTAATTGCAGAGTCTATGAAAATGGAAAGGAGACTGTCTTTTCATATGAAAATGATGTCCTAAAATCAAAGACTGTGAACGGAGTTGCGCAGAAACTCTCTTCAATCACAAATTAGAAAGTCATAAATGTGTTAAAATATAAGAAGAGGAAAAGTTATTAATCTACACAGTGTCCCTGAAACCTTCCTCTCTTTGACTAGGATTTTCCACTACCATAGTTTATTTAATTTGGTTATTATTTTTATACGAATATTTTTAATTCTAACATAAATTAGTTAGCGATTAGTGAAGAGAATTTATTTAACTATTCTCTTTGGCAGTATGCTTATTTAACATAATCAGAATATATAGATGTGAAGGTAAACGCTACGAAATGTTAATTAGCCATCGATAGCTGAGGAAAGACAACTATTTTAATTCTAAAAATTGTGAAATATTATTCATTGAAAAAATTAATACTCGTTTTAATTTTATTAAGCACGTAATATAATTTTTCTATAATTAGTTCACACACAACTAGGGGCGTGCGTCTAAGCAGTACTCATAACTAAATTACTTTTATAAAGTGTGTAATGGAGGTTTGAATACACCCTATCGAAGCAATTATATTTTTCTCAAAAAAAATCGATTATGTAGAAAAAATAGATGTGTGTACCGATGCGATATATGTAAGTATTTCTGTCTCATTTACTAACAAATGCATACATATCGTCACCTGAAATGCAAAATAACGTAACAACATCGCTACTGAAATGGAAAAAGTCGTGACTAATTATTATTTTTCCATAAAACGACGTGGGGAGTTGTAATTTGATGAAATCCATCATAGTAATCAAAAAGTGAATTTTGAATTTTTTATAAGTTACGAATTTTTGAATTTCAGTTCGATGATGTTACGTTATTTTGCACTTCAGGTGACGATATACAAATATATAGAAAGGCCCTGAATATATTTCTTTCAAAATTCAGCTTTCCACAAAATTTGGTAGGCGCCTCATTAAACATCTTATGCAATTTTATATCAATTACGACAGGTTTGAATTATAAACAGTATTGAATCAAAGCGAACAATTGAGAGAAATTCGCTATTAAAGAACTACATTTTTCAACATATATTAAGGGTGATAGCTGCATAAAATTGGCAAGACCGACGCACTATGTAACGAAGTGCCGATTTCGTGCGATTAATTAAAAACTTTTTTTAATTACTTTCTACGTTTAAAATATGATATATAAATGTTAAAAATAATTAATTTGGGTGTGAAAGTTTACATATCGGTTAACATATGAGCACACACGCACACTAATGCTTACCTTTGCATATGAAATGCAATAACAACTATAATGGGGGCCTATTTGAAAAATCCGCGATGAAAATAGTACTTAGCTTATTGTACAGAAAACAACAACAGCTCATAAGTCTAGCTTGAGGTTTGACAAATTTACTAAAGTTGATGTGATATGTGTAAAAAGTAGGGCTGTGCGATTATTCGATTACTTGAGCAAGTTGGTTAATCAATTACTCTAGTAATCAAGATTTTGATTACTCAAAAAGATGATTAATCGAGTTACTTGAAATATGATTACTCAAAAAAATTATTTTGCTCGTTAAAAGAGGTTACTTTGGAAAATGCTATTTTCTTTTTTACATTCTGTATATGAAAAAATTTTTCGTTTTAATTTTTAAAAACAGAAACGTTGTTTCAAAGTATCAAAGAACTTTATGGCGCATTTACATGGTATGAAGCCATATGAACTGTTGATACGCTAAAATAGAGGGACTACATGTTCTAATGAGGAATTCAATGATATGGAGTGGGATGCATATAATAAATTTTTTCATATGAAAAGTTATGGGGAGATACTGTAAACATACTGTTGTGATACTGTTAAGCATATGAAATTATAGCAAGTTGAATTTTCATACATCTTCCCATAAAAAGTTTAACAGATGCAGAGATACCAAGGGGGGTTTTTCCCATTTTGATGCCTTTTTAATATAAAAACCCATCGAAAAGGAGGAAAGCGGCAACTCCGCCATTCACATACATGTCAAAAGTATGAATTTTAAAAATTAAAAACAATAAACAAACAAATTCAAAACAAAAAAATTCTTTGTACTAGAACTTTTTAAATTGAAGCCACTCACGTTTAGTGGACAATAAAAATACGAAGAACTATCATAACAAACTTACAACAAGACATTACAGAACATTTTAATGAGCTTTATATCACGTTTAAGTAAAAATAAGCCTATCTTTTCCAAGCTGGAAAAGAAATGAAAATTGTATTTTTTGTTGTTTACACAAAGACTTGCCAAATATACATATAAGTCAAAATTATAGAAGGCATGTATACTTCTCCCTTTCAATTTTCATACAGTTTATGCTTCTTTCTGGCTTTTACAAAAATGCAGGGATACCGCACTTATTTCGGTACAATATGATCGTAATGTATTTTCAATTCGAAATCAAACAAAAACATCCCACGAAAATGTTTGCGATTTTAGAACCATTAGTGAATATTTGCAAACTACTGCAAATAATACAGTGCCATATCTTACAAAGTTCAGAGTATTAACGAAACAAACAAGCATTTTATGGCTTCATGTTTCCTTCAAACCGCATTGTTATTTTTTCTAACTTTTCCTTTTGTTTAGCGCTGTAACCTATTAAGTTATATCTTTTAATTTATACATGTGAACTATTTTCAATGAGCATTTTTTCATTTGCTCCAGAATTTTGGGTACATTTTCTAATAGTACCTCTCATTCTTTTTTATATTACATATATACACTCCGAAGTTCGGGATAGTATTTTGAATATACCAGCAATATATGTAAAAGTAGTGCCGGCTGCTGTAGAGCATTACGCAGAGCCCGAGTTCAAGCCCAGTTTTTCTAATAGTGGTTGCCCCTCTGTTGGTAATAGTAAACCTCCGAGTGTATTCTGTCATGGAAACAACTTCTCATTAAAATACAATTGCCGTTCGGAGTCGGCGTAAAACTGTCCTTTACTTTGTGTGACAAAATCACGCACGCCGCATATCGGAGGAGAAGCTAGGCCAAACACTAACATATTGTTCAAGCGATATACATATTCGTCGTTTAAAGTACAAAAGCGCGTATCGTGGTTCTGCAAAACCTCGGAACTGAAATTTGTGCCAAAAAAGATATTTGGTCATCGGAAGCTCCTGACATCAAGCCCTTAGCCATTTATAATAAAATATCGATATAATAAAATATCGACTTAGACATAAGGAGAGAAGATTATTAAGTTTAAAAGATAGAACCGTTTTTAAAATTTAGGCAACCTCCCATACGAGGTTTTGCATTTCCTTTATGCGCGGTTTTGTGCTTTAAACGAAGTTATGTAGAAGTATTGTATACATATTTTGGTGCCCATTCAAGTATAAAATCCACTGAGAAACGGAAGAAAACGGCATCCCTATGATTTCAACTTATGCCAAACGTTTCGTAAACAAGCAATTCTGAACAAAAAACTGTTTTTCCACAAAGATGTTTAAATGGAAGCATTACAAATATGGAAAAATAGCAATCCACAAGGCTTTATTGGCAGTAGGTCCTTTTTAAAGCACATTTAACAAAAAAATAAGCTTCTAGTTTCGAAGCTAACACAAAATAAAATGCTTTTATTTGTTGTTTACAAAAAAAAATATTGTCTAGTATACAAGTCAAAATTGTTAAATATATATCGCTTTCATTCATTTCTTCATAGAGTTTGTGCTTCTTTTATAGGAAAATTCATACGGCTTATGAACAGATTCATACCATGTAAATGCACCATTAACTACTTTATACATATGTAAAGAGTTGAAATGTTGATTATTCATTTTACTCGAAATGTTGATTAATCATAAAGCAAATTACTCAAATATTTTTGTTTTTGGTTAATACAAAATCTTGATTACTCGAGTAACTGAACTTTTGAGTAATCATAATTTCCAATTAATCGAATAATTGAGTTATTTACTTTATGATTAATTAAAATTTTGAGTAATCAATTAATCGCACAGCCCTAGTAAAAAGAGAATTTACGTTTTTAAGAAGTTAAAAGTGACTGAAAACAAAGTATAACGGTTGATAATGTGACTTGTACTAACATTTTAAGAAGGTGAAAATTTTTAACAGTCGCTTTGCAGAACTATAAATCTTTATTAATAATAACGATATACAATAATCAATCGAATTGTCTGCTATTCCCAACTTTTGGATAGTTCTC
>NW_023458745.1:37856-43383 GCF_013731165.1 Rhagoletis pomonella
TAAAAATATGATATATAAATGTTAAAAATAATTAATTTGGGTGTGTAAGTTTACATATCGGTTAACATATGAGCACACACACACACTAGTGCTTACCTTTGCATATGAAATGCAATAACAACTATAATGGGCGCCTATCTGAAAAATCCGCGATGAAAATAATACTTGCACAAAAAACAACAACAGCTCTTAAGTCTACCTGAAAAAATTGTAAGCAAACAGGTACTTGAGGTTTGACAAAATTACTAAAGTTAATGTGATATGTGTAAAAAGTGAATTTATGTTTTTAAGAAATTAAAAGTGACTGAAAACAAAGTATAAAGGTTGATAATGTAACTTGTACTAACATGTTAAGAAGGTGAAAATTTTTAACAGTCGCTATGCAGAACTATAAATCTTTATTAATAATAACAATATACAATAATCCATCGAATTGGCTGCTATTCAAAACTTTTGGATAGCCCTCCGGTTCAACATATCGATTGCAGCAGGATAAAACTGCCTTTTGCTAGTATCTGGCAGGTTTCGAGTCAAAGATACACCTGCATCTGAAGATAACAGCATTCTTTGAAATATGTCTGTCAAAGTATCTAACCGTGATGTTTTTCGGCTTAAATGTTCTCTAGAAACATAAATTCCTTGTTTTTAGCTTCCTTCGCTTCCTCTGAAAGCATACCGATGGGTAAAATGGCCTTGAATTAATATTTTATGCACTGATGTACTCATGTAATACCAGGGATAAAATTCAACAAAATATTCAGCTGTTTCGAAACAATAGTTTTTAAGTTTAATGACATAGTTTTAAAAGCCACTGGCAATAGTTTGTAAAATTACGTGGAATTTTCTAATTAAGTTTTCATCTATTCCAGTAATGTCATTTTGGAAAAATCGCTTTGCCGTGTTACCATTATTAGTGTTGCCAAATTCAGGCTTAGGCTGGTCAATAATGAGACCAGTTCGCTTTTTAAACTCATTTTGAATCTTCCGTTTATTTTCCTTGATAACAGTTTCAATAGCTTTATTACTACGCCATTGTTTTACTGGTAATTTCTAAGCAACATTAGCGTGGGCCGAAAATCCGCTTTTTTAGAATTTTGATTGGTAATAGCAAAAATATGGTTCATTGTGCTCTAAAAAAATCTGTGTAAAAGATGAAAATTTTTGGTCAATATCGCCCAAGTCCATCAAAATTCAAGTGGTAAAAAAATAAAAATTAATAAGTGAATTAATTAACTCTTTTTTTTAATAAAATTGCAATTATCTCGAAAGGATTAGTCCTACATAATTTGGTATATGGACCATTTTTGTAGAGAATCGAAATAAGTGAAGAAACATTTTTTTTACCACTTGAACTTTGATGGACTTGGGCGAGCCAAGATATTGACCAAAAATTTTAATCTTGCACACAGATTTTTTTTGGAGCATAATCCAATCCACATATGTAAAATAGAAGTGCCAAAAGATAAATATCGCTCATACACAGGCTTTACTGATACACTTTGTAAGTCATTGAACTCTTTTGATGTGACATGACACAAGTAGCATATTTGAGCTGATTTAACGTCTGCAAGTGTACTCCATCTTTCCATCAATCATACAAAAAATTAGATTGTGATTCACTGTATAAACTTCGCCATTAACGCTTGCAGCTGATGGTACTAAGTTCTGTATTTCTGTATTTTAGACGAGCGTGTTGGATAATCCCTTATTTAAACCACGGTATTGAAATATCGAACACGATTTGACACTATTATATCGAACGGAAATTTTCCAAATTAAGACAAAAAAAAGTTAATAATATAGTTCATAACATTAAAAAAAATACTGTACGACTTCTAATTCAATGAGAGGCAAAGGGATCCAAGAAGACTCTTTTAGATTAATAAATATATACTATTAATAATACGTATTCAAAAAATTATTATTTTCCCTTTGCCTTTATGAAGACTACTTGCAAAGATAATTCTATAAAAATTACGACTGCAAAACGAAAAAGAGCCCTGATAATGAATTGCTGAAATTTTGATTTGCAAAAAATACGGCAAAGATCCATAACAGTATTGGCAAACAAACACTTTTAACATAAATAACATAACTGGCATATATTAATAGAAAATAATAGAAAGGAATTAAGTCGATGTTTTTACGATAGGAAAATTAATATCTGATTTGAGTAATTTCGGCAAACTTTGAGGGCTTTTTACTCGGAGAATAAATAATAAAATTTCATGAAATTTTAGAATTAAGCTAAAAATATCAGTTTATAGATTTAATTAAAATATAAAGGAAAATATAAAATTTTCCAAATAGACTTTACCGCACGAAATCGGCATTTCGTTATATAGTGCGACGGCCCGAAATTTTTATAGTAAAATGTATGATAAAATAATGAAAATAAATTAAAAAAATAATACGCGGATAAAATGAATGAATTTCATCCACTAACTGTATTGACTTAGGTTTTCTGCTAATTTTCGGCATTTTTAACTGTATTTTAGCCAAGAGTGATAGAGACAAGATGGCGGGATGTTATGGAAAATACTACGAAACAAAAATTGCTTCACAAAATCCTGGTTGATCTGTCAAACAGTCACTTTACGCACTTATTTGCACCTTTTCACAAAGAGGGCGTTCCCATAAAGGCCTCGTAACTTGAAGGGAATCCTCTATATGAATGTATGCATATCATAAGAAATCCATTTTTGTTATATAACATAAAATAATCAATATTTCAAACAGGAAAACTATTTGACAAATTTAAGGCTCAAAACTAATGCAGCGTTTTTGCTGCATTTAAAATGCAACACTTAGTACTTTCGAACATGTGTTTTCGTAGCGCATTTAGCAAATGAGCATTTATGCGAGTTCGAAATGGTATGCTTTTGAAAAACAGCGGTGTTCCAGTCGCTTATTCAGATCCGGATCTATGACGATCAATTCTCACGGAGAAAATAATGTGCAAAAACCCCTACTGAAAAGGCAAAAAGGAATTTCAAACCAAAAATTCAATTCAAAAACTTGAACTGTTTTAAACATAACTGAAAATTTGTTTGTGTATATATTCATTTGTCGGTGCTGTCAATTAAAATTTAGATTCTTAATGCAGAAATGGAGTTCCATTTAGTTGCATTTAGGTGACGAATTTATATGGATAAATGTACACTTAGAGAAGCATTTAGAGCTAAATGTGTTTTTACGTGTAAGAAAAACAGCCCATAAGAGTGGTAAATTTTCGATAGATTAAAAACTATCGATAATAGACCGAATTATTCTCACGGTTTCGCACTGGATGAAAGCTAGCAGAACATCAGCAGAATAAAACGTTTTTCCGTATAGGAAAACTAAGTTGTTCTCGTGGCAGAAACATCTGTCATAGGGATGACAGTGGCAAAAATACACCGATGTTTTTCTTTGATTCGATGCACCGAAAGTTAAAAAACTGGAATGACTGCTCAATGTACTACAGATGTCAGTTTTGAAAAAAACATCGATGCAACGATGCATCGATACATCGACTATTTATACATCGAGTGGAAAAATTTCGATGCATCGAAGCAAAGCATCGACATTTTCGATGCATCGATGTTTTTCCGATATTCCTAATCTGTCGGGCGTATGAAAACGATAATTCGAGAACTGATTTCATACGATACGCTCATGGTACAATAATTACAGGTATTGTCTCCCCAGAGAGCGCATATTCCGATCTGCCTTATTTGTAAAATATCATGGTTGCCCACACTAAAAGGTTTGCTGTAAGGGAAGAGGAATGTTTCTATTCACCATATACCATATATGTATGTCCATGTATTTTTTTTTTTAAGCAAACCTTGCAGAGAACTTATTTATTTTGGAAAAGCCGAAAAATAAACACTTGCTTAAACAATTCAAAAACTTTTGCTCAGTTTATTTCAAACGATTTTTTTTGTAATTATAAAAATTTAATTCAGCGAAAACCAAAAGCAAATTCCACTAAAAGTAAAAGAAACAACATTGCAATGCGTCAAAATGAAAATAAAAGAGCACGAATTTCGATGTGAAGCAAAACTCTCTGGGAAGACAATACCTTTAATGATTGTACCATGCGATACGCTTTATCTATACTAGTCAAGACAGAAATCGGCGTAAAAATCTTCAGCTATCTTGGTGTGAGTAACTTTGGGAATTGGTATAACTTTGAATATTTTAAGAATTTCTGGATAAGTGGAATTTCTGATCATGTTATTAAAAACCGTCGCCAAGAAGGGTGACATCAGATCTCTTGTTCAATAAAGAGCTTTTGGCGAAATGTTATCGTGTCCGCAACCTTTATTTATTTCAATGTTAGATAAAGCGAGTTCCATATCAATTGTGTCAACCTCTTTTAAAATAAAATTATTTTGAACCTTGGTAGAAACCCTAAACATACAGCATCCATCATCAGAGTGAATTTCAATGCTATTCCGTAGTTTATTTACAGACTCTAGGAAAAAATCATTTAGAAATATAGTTTTTTTTTAAATCATTTGTAAGTGGAGTATCATCCTGGCCTTTAAATTCGATAGAAGCTTTCTTTTTCCTGCCGAAAATAGTGTTAATGAAGCTCCATGTCCGTTTTGGATCTGAGCCAAACTTTTTAAGATTTGAAGAATAATAATTGTTCATGGACAATCTTGTTGCATTTTTTTATGACCCTGCTTATTATCTTTAACTTTTCGCAAACACCTTTATCGTAACTAGCCTTTTTCCTAAGTTTGAGAAGTTTATTTTTTATCGTAGAAGGGATGTATGTTCTATTTTTTTCCTAAATAGTTCCACCGCACCTGAAATGTCCTCTACAATTACCTCTGATAAGTTTGACTGGTCAACTCTTTCATACATTTTTATCGTTTCTTCCAATGGGTTTCTTACGCGATCATAGTCAACGCGGTAGAAAACTTTGGTAATTCTCTAGGGTGGGGTAACAACCCCTAAAAAAGGTGCGGAAAAGTCGGGAGGGGTACCAAACGACGAGTTTCGGCCCCCTAATAATAATCCGGAGGGGGGGAGATAATATTATTAACCATTTAAAAGTTATGAACAAAAAACTTTTGTTAAATTTCGTTGTTTTCTATGAGCAATTACCACGTCAAAAATGCACTAAATCACCAGTTTCCACTTTTAAAACACTACTAAAACGTTTCCGGTTATTATTTTATGCAAACCAAATCATTTATTCACCTTTATTTTATATATTTCGTAAATAAAACAGAGTAAACAAACTTTGCGCCTGCTAAAATTATTATAACCTCAAATCGCTGGTATTGCCACTTTATTTCACATTTCATTTGCGCTATTATACTCAGTTTACACTATACACTTCTTCTTCTTTTTACTTTCATCTAACTAAGATATTGTAACCAAAATATAATAGCAAATTTCGCTATACCATCGCGCGATTTTTTATTAAAAATTTTCTTTATTTATCGAAGTATTGATTTTTATGGAAAAAGCGCCGCAGGTGAAAATTTTTAATAAAAAATCGCGCGATTTTTTATTAAAAATTTTC
>NW_023458745.1:43483-46283 GCF_013731165.1 Rhagoletis pomonella
TACACACCCAAATTAATTATTTTTAACATTTATATATCATATTTTTAACGTAGAGTGTAATTAAAAAAGTTTTTAATTAATCTCACGAAATCGGCATTTCGTTACATAGTGCCTCGACAACACTGAAGTTTACGAGGTCGTTTGCGCATTAAATCTGTCTCGTAAATTTACGAGGGGCTCGTAAATAGAGCTCCATACAAATTTTGACAGTTCTTTTACGAGGCTCGTTAATTTACGAGCTTTACGAGGTTTGCGAGGCTTTTACGAGTTTAAGGGAATACCCCTATAATTACATAAGCTTAAAACTAAGTTTCTTGGTGAAATAATAACAATTTGTTTTGAGTTTTTCAAAATAATATTCTGCCTTAATATGGTTTTCGACGTCGACGTCACTGTCATTTTTTCAACAACTCTTTAGAATCCGAATGTGTATCCGAATGTATCCTTATAAATTTGAGTTTAAAAAGGGTTGTAGCAGTGAAGAAGCGGTGGTCAACATTGTCAATATTGTTTGTGATGGGCTGGACAAAGGATATTCTGGTGTAGCTGGAATGTTTTACGACTTTAGCAAAGCTTTTGATCGGGTTGATCATAGTATTTAATTGCAAAAACTTGAAATGATAGGTATAAGGGATAGAGAACATAGACTGATAACCGATTATACTTCGAGACGGAAATAATATGTGGAAATAAATGGATCAGTGTCACCGTTGTGCGACTAAAGTGTCAAATTGACACTTTTTGGAGATATATGCGCCCTGACACCGACTTTTTAGAAAAAGGCTTATTTTGAAACTTTTCTTAAAAATCATGCAACTTTTCTTTGATTAAAAATTGTATATACATAGTTTGATAATTTTTTCATAAAATATATTTTGTTTGTTCCTTTTCTTTGATTAAAAATTGTATATACACATTTTGATAATTTTTTCATAAAACATATTTTGTTTCTTACATATTTAAAAATGCTTTTAAAATTTACCTAGTTTTCAAAGGCGCTTAAAATTTACATCTCTGGCAAGATTTTGACTGATTCCATCCTTTTTATTATGTCAAAATTTGTCCGCAAAAATGTCCAGAGATAGCAACAATTAGTAGTAGCTTAGCATTTCCCCAAGTTATTTGTGTAAAATTCATTTTGGTAGCTCCCGGTACAAACAAATAATCTGCGATAATTTATATACAAGCTTAAAAGGCTAAACTTTGTTATAATAATTGTTATCTACTAATGTTGCTTTTGACTTATGTTGATGTAAGTACTTTTTTAACTGCAATTTTCTTTTCATAATAAATGCAAAATATGCATATTGGGTATTTTTAATATATCCCTCAACAATAGGTTTTTTTTTTAATAGATTTTTTTTGCAGAAAATGATCTCCATTAGCAACTTATTAAAAATAATGCGGCATACTCATAGATAAAATAAAGTCGAGTCTAATGTAAGGTGCAGCTTTTTTGACAGATTCCATTGAAAATTATGTCAAAGAGCTGTAACTAGCCTAAGAGTCGATTCTATTTCGACTACGAATATGCCTCAAAAAGTTTCTTTATATACATACCTGGTATAAAAGATTTGAATTACTTGAAGACACTTTTTTCGGCTGTGAAACTTTTTTTTGCGACTTTCGAAAAATTTTCAACGGTACCTCTGAAATGGATCAAAAAGCCACTTAAAAACTATTACCTGTGGTGTGCCGCTGGGTAGTTTCTTGGGGCCGTTATTATTTAAGTTATACATTAACGACATTAAAAATTTTGATTTGAATGCCCGTCTTGTAATCTTTGCGAATGATATAAGCTCGTCTTATCCTTACAAACACCCTGCAGTCATAAAGGTTCAGATTGAACAAGATGCCATTGCGATTTCTGAGTTCTCGCAAATTGATCCAAAATGCAAAGAAAACAAAGTTTATTCGGTTTAGACATATATGTAATACTCCTATATTGGCAGTAAGAGCTAGTACCGTCCGAAAACACTACAGTACTGATATATCAATAAACACTTACGAAAGAAAAGGAACACATACGTTTATAAGTAAACATGTACACAACACATCTCCAAAAACGGCACTCAAGTACAAAATACATTGACAAAAACGGTACTAGACTGTCTCGCTTTGATTTCGGAATGCTTACACATTGAGAAGTTAGCTTATTGCCAATATAGAAGTATTACATATATGGGTTTAGACCTCTTGTCAAGCGAATCAAAATCTCAGCGTGTATGTCGAAGGTGACGAGATCAAGGAAGTTGACTCTGTCAAATATTTAGGGGTACATCTTTTCCGGAATTTATCTTGGGGTGCCCATATTGATCCTATAAAATCAAAAATATCTCCCGCTATTGGGATTCTTTATAAATTTAAGCACAAGCTAATGAAAGCAGTTAAATTGTCCTTTTACCAATCACTCATTCATTTAGCAAACGTAAAACCTTTCTATTAGACCATTCACACAATGATATCATGATTTTGCTCTTAAATGGTACCTTATAAACCCTAAACCGTAAATCTGAAATTTCCACTTCTTGAGGCTTATATTTACGTATCATTCATATAATTGTTATTTTACTTTCAACTTCACCCCACTATCACTATCATAATATATGTTACAGAATGCCTTACTTTTCTTACATTTTAATGTTAGCGGTGTTAATCTTAAGTAATTCTGTTAATTTGTTTGTAAGAATATGAATTAATAATAATAATAATAATAATAATAATAATAATAATAATAATAATAATAATAATAATAATAATAATAATAATAATAATAATAATAATAATAATAATAATAATA
>NW_023458745.1:46383-66310 GCF_013731165.1 Rhagoletis pomonella
TTTTAAACAATTTTTATTAATTTCATGCAGTTCTAACATCGTGAATACTAAACACAAACTCGAAAGGCTGGTTTTACTTGTGAAAGAAAAACCCAATACTGTTGGCACGATCTCTGAGAACAAAATCGTAGCGCTGTTGGTAGTTTTAAAATATTTTAAATAGATTTGGTTCATACCCGCCACTTTAGATGGTCGGAACTTTTTAATGAATTTGTAGACAAATTTCTAAAATATATTTTATATCAAAATGTATTCGAAAGACTAATAAACTTAAACTCTCTTAAACATTTGCTACTCCTGGCCAGTTTACTAAGCTCTCATCCTCTGACGAATCGTTGAACCAGAACTCGTTGTACTAATTTTACCACGTTTTTATAAACTCGCTTTCTTTTTTATTTCATTTTAATTAGAACAAATATACATAAATATGTATAAGCACACTATTTAGTTTGCTCGATTTGTAAACAAAGCTTCTCAGCGGTGAAAAATATACTATTGTGAACAACCTTAACGAGCGAAATTCACAATAGCGCTATTCTTCATCGAATGAACGCCATAATACCAAATGAAAATTCGTTCGCTCAGCACTTTCGACCACAGTCGAAAATCGAATGCAACTCATAATAGGGGCCGAAATTTCTTTCGGCGACCATGCTTCGTTGGACCCGGAGCGATGCGCGAGCTATTTTAGCCGACAGTTCATACTGCATCCTCCGGTGGACAAAGCCAAGCGTCGAGTAACCAGAAGGCTGCACAAACTGCCAACAACCTGTGCCCCCCTTACTTTCACTTGCGGTGAAGTTCGGGAAGGCGAAAGCCTCCAAAGCCATGGGTCCCGACGGAATATGCATGCTGATGCTGAAAAATTTGGGTCCTGCGGGGGTAGCGTACCTTAAGGAGGTCCTCAATTTGTCTATGGCCACTCTCATCTTCCCAGACATCTGGAAGTTGGGGAGAGTGGTCCCACTGCTCAAACCGGGGAAACCTGCCAACAAAGGAGATTCTTATCGTCCGATAACACTCCTTTCCCCGGTAGCGAAGACACTCGAGGCCTTGCTACTCTCGTACTTCACAAACCACTTGACCCCAGCGAAGCATCAGCATGGTTTCCGTAAAGTGCACAGTACAACAACAGCACTTAACGCCATAAACACTCAGATAACTCGTGGCCTTAACCGAAACCGTCCCTGTGAGAGAACGATTCTAGTAGCGTTGGACTTGTCAAAGACGTTTGACACCGTCTGCCATTCCACGCTACTAGAAGATATAGAGGCTTCCTCTCTCCCACAGAGGCTCAAACGGTGGTCGGCAAATTATCTGAGTGGTCGACACTCGTCGGCAATGTTTAGAGACAAATCGAGTAAACTTAGAAAAATAAAACAGGGGGTTCCACAGGGTGGTGTCCTTTCCCCGCTACTGTTTAACTTTTACATTTCAAAGCTCCCTCAACCACCAGAGGGAGTCTCGATTGTCTCTTACGCCGACGATTGCTCGATCATGGCGACTGGGAATGGAATTGATGACCTGTGTTCGAAAGTAAAAGGTTATCTCTCCGAACTTTCTCGCTTCTTCACTGCAAAGTGTCTAGCCCTCTCCCCTACGATATCCTCTGCGACCCTGTTCACAACCTGGACGAAGGAGATCAGGCTACCGCTGGGAATTCAAGTCGATGATGACACACCAATTCCGACGGTGAATAATCCCAAAATACTCGGAGTAACATTCGACAGCCTGCTCTCCTTCTCTGCGCACGCAACCGCTATTGTCAATAAAGTACAGAGCCGCAACAAGGTCCTCAAGTCGCTAGCCGGCAGTACTTGGGGCAAAGACAAAGAAACGTTGCTGGCAACATACAAGGTAATAGGCCGGCCGGTTTTAAACTACCAGCGCCAGTGTGGACGCCGGGGACTAGTAGGACGCAGTGGACGAAGCTACAGACTGTACAGAACACCGCACTCAGGACAGCGACAGGATGCCTCCTGATGTCCCCCGAACATCACCTCCATAACGAGGCACAAATGCTCCCCATAAAGGAGCACAACATAATGCTCTGCAAGCAGTTCCTGATCGGGAGCCACAGAAGTGGCCACCCAAACAGACAGCTGCTTGCAGAGGAGCCCTCGCCTAGGCACGTCAGGAGGCAACTATATGAACTGACGGACGAAGTCCAGAGGTTCATCAAGCGACCTCGTGACTCGACTCATCTCTTCGCATGCCCGGAAAACTCGACAACCCTAACGGCTTTGTCCTTGTGGACCGACCCAATAGAAGCTGCACGCTTCCTAGGGATGCCGTTAGTGGAACTTGACGACAACGACTGAGATATCAACCGATCTGGGCGGGGTTGTTGTAGCCGCTACAACAACAATATAAAATAAAACTGCGTAAGCACCCAAATCGACTGACAAGTGGCCTGTGCAACACAACAAATATAACACGACTGCGAAGAAGAGATCTACTACCCTTTTGTTGAGCGACGTTAAAGCAGCATGGCTATATTATATTATTGTAAATTAGACGTAAGATTTTTTAAACTTGTTGTTAGGCTTAGTAGATGTAAAATAAGCAGATCCAACAAATAAATGCACGTATAATAAAAAAATAAACAAGTACAACGATGTTTTTAGGTTTTACTCACAAACTTCATACCTACATACCCGGAATAAGACTCAAACTTTAGCATTTGGTATAGCAATGATCCTTCATGAATCTCACCTCTCTAGGACAATTGTAAGAGGTGCCGCCTCGAGCCTTTAGTTTTCCCATAGGAATTACACGTAAGAAAATGAGTTCTAGGATCAATGAAAACGCTCAAATCTATAATACATTGATTACATGCCATTTGAGTATTGTGCATGCTCAGATTCCTTAAATTCAAAAAAAAAATGTTGGTATATACTAGATTTTACCCATATAGGACAAGGGATTAAAAAAGGATAATTTAGGAATTTAAATAATCTGAGCCTGTATAATACTTAAATTGCATGTAATCCATGTATTACAGTTTCGAGCGTTTTCTAGGATCAATGAAAATTATATTGGCCTCAAAATTAAAGAACTCATTTTCTTACGTGAAATTCCTATGGGGCTCGCGGCGGCACCTCTTACAATTGTCCTAGAGAGGTGAGATTCATGGAGGATCATTACCCTATGTTAAAATTTTAGTCTTATTCCGGTCGCATTGCAGGATTTTATTTATTTATTTTTTTTTTTTTGGGGTGGCCTAATATACATACACACATACATATATATATATACATATATGTATAATACAAATAATATACTCCTCCCATCCCTCCCCTTCCCGCTCCGTTAACTTTGGAAAATACGTTTTTATTTTTTTATTTCAAGAAATAACACAGAAACAGATAGTGACTGATTAACAGGCTGAGCACATTTAGCCTCACTGTTTTCGGATCCAATTGTTTGTGGGCTGGAAAACTTTTTCAATGATGCTCTTGTATTACATTCTACACCGATTTTTGCCGACAACTTGTAGCTAGCATCTGTTTGGTCCTTTCCGTCAGTGGATGCGCTCGGCGATTCCAACCCGCCACTTGCATTTTCTTCGTTTAGAGCCTTGGCACACAATTCACTCCTTTCCTTTGAATGGTTTGTGTTCATAGCGTTAATTTTATTATGATCGAAATCTTGTCTCGAAGCAGAATTTTCGCATCGCTATGCTAAAGTTCCATCGCCAAAATTCTCTAAATGAAAATCAGTGGGGCCTAAAAGCACGCAACATGGAAAATCAACCAAAGCTGTCAGTAAGAAGGGCCAGTGATAGCAAATTAAATTTTTCCTTCAGTACGAAATATATACAAAAACTACTTTTCGTCTATAAATTGGATCAACTTTTTAATTTGTTCATATATTTTCTTACTACATTCCCCTCAAGACCAAAGATTTTATGGTATTCATGAGAAATGTTCTTGTTTATGCACATACATTAACGTATTTCACACTTTTACAAATTGATTCCACGTACTCATGTACTTCATTTAACACACATATGTATACACATATTTTCAGGCAAACTTCTTAACAAAAAGCATTTTTATGTTATTATAAATGGAGAAAAGAGACATCTTCTTTGGATTCGGTTATAAATTTTGACATTTTAATAGCATTTCAAGTGCTTATCAAAACTTTTCGACATTCAAATATTGACAAGATTTGACCAGTTATCTTAATATTATTTAATATTATGTATTTTTTTTTTATAAAAATACAGTTTATACTTAAAAAAAAGCTCTACAAATCCAAGGTTCAATCTTTGTGTAACATTAAAACAATTAACACACATGCGTAAAAATTTCGAGCTTTTTAATTAGATTTCCTAGAAATATTTTGAGTATGCAGTTTGTTAAGTTTTAATATGACAAAGTTCTTTAAGATTATTTTTGATGAAGGTGTTGCTCATTTTCTCCATAAAAAAAAATCATCGAACACACTTCGTATGGAAAAAATTATTGACATCGTCAACAAAAAAAAGAGTTTCCAAAAATCAGGGGTAAATCCCAGCTACTTTAAGCTTGCAATTTACTACATATACTAAAATTTAGACCTCGAAATTTTTACGAAAGCTTGTTGATTTTTTTAATGTTGCACAAACTTGGATTTATACAACTTCAACAAATTTTTAATTTAAGCATTTAAATGAATGAATTGAATTATTATGTATTAATTTTCAGGTCCATTATATTCCACATCTTTGAGTGGACTGATGAAATCTTCTGCTTAAAAAAATCTTACTTCTAGTGATCAGGTAGCATGAATTTGATGAAATGTCATAATTTTATTAAAAGTCAATTGGTTAGCAACAACAACGAATGTCATTAAAGGGAACTACCTTCTTTTTTGTATCATGCTGCGTAGTAGGAAAGTATATTTCAAACGAAATTGTATCAACACAGTACAATTGTGCCAAAAATGCCAACACCGTGAGGGGCATGTAACTAGATGTTGCATGTTGTTAGGTATTCTCTTGGAGATTTTTAGCGATCAAAATTAGCGATAGCGAATGCTAGAATCCGGCTGCTGAAAACACGAAATTACAAATTCGGATATAAAAGAAATGGTAACCAACTTTTTCAAATCCGCTGGTTCTTTTTCATTATTTGACCAGCTTAATCAAATGCTGTTGGTCCGATTCCCATCACCTCCAACTTTTTGAAATTTGTTGCACTGTGTTATGTCCGGTAGCTGGAATTGACAGCTTCGGTTTCACCAAGTTCTGATTAACTAACATCGGGGTGAGTTTGGTGATTGTGGATATTAAAGGAAAAGGCTTATAAATTAAATATCGGATATTTTTACCATAGAGATTTGAAATTTACTTAAAATTGTAAATAATGTAATAATGTAACACGATCACAAAAACTGTAGAGAGAGTTGTAATGCTCAATACTACTTGATAAATTTGTATCAGAAATATTTCTATAGGAGTATTCACCGTTATTATAATTTTGTTTAGAATTTATAATATTAGCACGTTTATCAACGGTTTATTACTTTTTATGAATACCCTTATATCAGAGGCGTAACTATAGGACGGCATTACTGGCAAAATGCCACGGGCCCCCGATCCGAGAGGGCCCCGGGCCAAGAGACTGCGAGTTCAGAAATAACCTAACATTTTTAGCAACACTAAGTACTTAAACGTTATAATTTTTTTAAGTACTTAAAATCAATTAAAGCGAGACACAACTTAAGACCATTTGGTCAACATTTTTGTCGTTAATGTTACAGTCGCACGTATATTTCTGTTTATATTTCTGAAACATTGTGTAAAAGCGAAAGTTTTTCATTTATTCTGATAATAAACCCCAAAAGCTACATTTTATATGGGCGATTCTACCATCACGGGTGGGACATTTGAACAGAAAAAATTGTTCTTTCTTGTTAAAATTTAAGTATAAAGTACTGAACAATTCTACATTTTGATAAGTTACACCTTATTGACTATTATAAGAGTTATTACAAAATACGAAAAAAAAAAAAATGCCAGCTTACCTTTATATGCAAAAAAATCTGAGTTATTTCTTCTCTCATGGGTGGGACAAAAAAAAGAACCTGCCTTTGGGAGCAGACATATTTTACGAAAACTCTGTGACTTTATTTCACTTTTCTGTGTAAACTTGATGTCTTATAATAAAACAAAGAACCACGAAAGCAAACAAAGCAAAAACTACAACAAAAAGGATGGCTTTATTGTAAAAAAAAATATGAAATTCCTCTGTCACGGGTGGGACAACATTTGTCAGGGGTGGGACACGTACGAATTTTTATATGAAAAGGAGCTTTTAGTGTGGTCCATATTAAAGATTAGTTATTAAAGAATATAAGAGGCCAAATAATAAGTTCAAGTAAGTTCACTCACGTTTTATCTTAGTATAATATATATAGAAGAAAAAGCCTAGCACCGTCAGCCAAAAAAGTTATTGAAAATCAACGCGATCTCCTAGTGTCTTGAAATTTTCACTTTTCCCTACTTAAATTTAATGTGCTATAAAACTGCGTACCTAGAACTTTTCTAAAAATTATGAACAAAAAGTTTAAAATTTTTGGCTGTAATTGTTAAAATTTGTCGAAATTTATAATTTTTGTACGAAGTTTGAAATGTGGATTTATGTGGTTCTGGTTATGTAATACGCTAGACTTTTATAAAAAAAAAATATGAACATTAAATAAACAAAAGAAAAAACCAAAACTGGTCAAAGTGTCACTTAACTTAATCAGCTGACCACAAGGGTATATACATAGGTAATGGGCAAGTCCGCGCTTGCGCCCTTCTCCCCTGCGACCACCTCAACAAACAGTTAAAGCTTATCAGCCCTGCAAACCTACCTCTGGCAACTGAACCACCCGTAGCTGTCACGGGTGGGACATGCTTGACTGTTGAATTATTCTTATCTAACTATGTGGAAACGAAAATGCAGTTGTGGTAAACATTGACAATGAAGCTCTAACATTATGTAACGAACCCGAAACACAACTTCAACTCCTGTAATTAAATATAACAACTTTTATCTTTTTTTGTCACGGGTGGCACAAGACCAATACTGTTTAATAATAACTCATAATATAGATAAAGCACTCACTTAATTTAATATATGATACAATTTTATTAAACGCAGATGACTTCTACTGCATACTTTTCTTACCAAACACTTGAATTAAGAATCGCAAATTATTTGACAGTACTTTCAACACAACCTACTTTAAACCTACTAAAAAAATTTGCTTATGACTTGATTAGAAAACGTAAAAAAAGGCAATAAAAATGCATTTATAGCTTGAATTTGTTATTTTTTGGTTGATTGGTTTTGGTTGGTTTTATAAAGAAAACAATTTGTGCTGTGAGGCAGTGGCGTAACTATACCATCTGAGGCCCGTGGCAAACTCTTTGGATGAGGCCCCCAAGTAAAAATCGTCACGTTGTAATTTAATTTTAACTCTAGAGTACTAACCATATTTTAATACGTTAGTACTAATTATAGTCGATTAAACGATGTCTTGATAAAAGCCTGTTGTTTGAAAATATTATACATATCATTAAACTTATAAATTTGATGTTTGAAATTAATCATAAAACAACTTTTAGGTTCGTAAAAACTCAAAAATATTGTTTATTCAATATATTTCACATACGCTTCTATTTTATGTATTTTATACAAGCGTATCAAAAAATGACTAAATTTTCTGCTGGACTTCACAAACGAGATCAATGCAAATCAAAAATGAACAAATTATATTCGTATTAATATAATAAAAAAAACAGCAAAACTTTAATTAGAAATTGATTCTGCACATGAGACACAAGTCTCAACTTTGGTTCGACGAGTAGTTAATGCAAACAAAATCACACTCTGGTAGTTCAAAGAAAACAAAATGCCTTCTCCCTACAACAGAATATGAAGGACTAACCATATATAAAATTTGACCGCAGTCATAATAATAGATTGGCGCTTACACATATGTTAGTGTTTGGCAGAGCTTCTCCTCCGATTTGTGGCGTGCGCCTTGATGTTGTAACACAAAGAGGAGGGACCTACAGTTTTACGCTGAGAAGCTGTTTTTCATGGCAGAAATACACTCTGAGGTTTGCCATTGCCTGCCGAGGGGCGACCGCTGTTAAGAAAAAAACCTTTTTTCTAAATTTTTTTATGATTTTGCTTTCAGCACGGCTTGAACCCAGGCCCTGCGGAATGGAAGCGCGCACTGCTTACCACCACACCACAGTGGCCGCCGACCGTATTCATACCACTCAGTAAAGAAGAAATGAGTAAAATGGAAGTAGAAGTCGTCGAATCGACGAAAATTTGTACTCTAGGGTTAATAAACCACTTAAGTAGTGACCCAACACTATTAAAAAAAATGTGCATTTTAGTTAAATATCTAATAAATTTTATTTTCAAGAGCATGGGTTTATATATATTTGTAATGAAATAACAATTTAATTTTGATAATATATTTATTAGTAAAATTCTTTTCTCCGAGCTTTCTGTTGCGCAAAAGAATCTATAACATCATCAAAGTTTAAAGATAGAGCCATAGGATTTTCAATAGACAGAATAGCCAAGTTACGTAGCCTGTTTTGCCCATAGAGATTCTCATATACGAAGGTTTTATTATAGGTTTTCGGTTCATAGATTTGTCATCAACGTGTATTATCCAAAATTTAATATTTTTATGGTTTCTTTGAACCTTGATCATTATTAAAAAACGAGTTTAATTTTTAACTTTACAAGATACGCCAAGTTTTCCATATGTGTGACGTTATATCTAACTGACTTCCAAAAAATTTTACGTTAAAGACCACTTAAAACCACATTTATCTTTAAAACAACAAAAGATAGGAAAAAAGTGTCTGTATATAAAATGTAGCTTTTGAGATTTATTACACAACATTTCAGAAATATACGTGCGCCTGTAACGTTAACGACAAAAGTGTTGACCATATGGTCTTTAGTTGTGTCTCACTTTAATTGATTTTAAGTACTTAAAAAAATTAGAACTTTAAAGTACTTAATGTTGTTAAAAATGTTAGGATATTTCTGGACTCGTGGTCTCTTGGGCCGGGGCCCTCTCGGATGGGGGGCCCGTGGCATTTTGCCAGCAATGCCGCCCTATAGTTACGCCTCTGCTCTGAAGTTCAGTTTCCCAATGGAACCTCCCATATACAGACAGTTGTTTCCTATCTTTTGTTGTTTTAAAGATAAATGTGGTTTTAAGTGCGCAACTATAAATCAAAAATTTTTTAGAGAAAATTTTAAACATTGTTTAGAACTCAACAAAAAATTTGAAATTTGTTCGACGCCACACATTAGATAAGTAAGCGTAAACAAGCAAAGTTTATTTTAATTAGCACGGTGTGTAATTTGCATACATTATCTTATGGGAATTTATATGGCGCTACAATAACAACAGTAAACCTAAAATTATCATTATTATTACATAAATAACAACACGACGGTACGGACGTATTCATATGTAGCTCAGCGCAAGAATATACAAATACAAATATACAAGAACAATTATTTATCGCTTCTATAAACCTAAGGCACTCCGTACATTACGCGTCTAATCAAAGTAGAGTAATCGTTTCGTCATGCCGAAACGAATGCATGACGACTCGACTTCTGCACACTTGCACGCTCTGCATAAGTCACCAGCAGCGTTCGGACTACTGAAACTCGATTCGGGAGTAAATGACTCGAAAAATCGGAGCAAAAACGAAATTTTCGGAGCACATTAACATTTTTGTTTATGGACCAAAAAATTCAAAATTTCACACAGATTTTTTTAAAAGAATAATAAACCAGATTTTTGCTATTACCAATAAAAATTCTAAAAAAGCGGATTTTCGGCCCACGCTAATGCATATGTATATTTAAGGTAGATTTCAATTCATCAAATTGTGTTTAAATTGTAATTGTAAAGCATTGGCACCGAGTACTTGTAAATCAGCTTAATCCCTAAATAGTATTCAAAAACAAGCTTTCCATCAATAAATTTATAATTAAAAAAAAGTAAATTATCGGACGTCGTATAAATTTCTGACCTTTGGTTTAACTTTCAACTGTTTCGACATTAATCCTGTTGGCGTAATTACTTTTAATGAGATTCATCTCTGAAAATTTTCTTTCGGCTGCAGCACTACTGTGCAGTAAAATAGCCAACGTCGGCATATACTCTGCCAAGTTGCTAAACATGCACCTTTCCAAAACATTTTTCCTAGTCCTTAATCAATCCCCTGCTTTGGGAAATGAAAAGTGATTCCGCAAGGAATGTTAAGGAGTAAAATAGACAACTTCTGTTACATCTTGCTATACAAAACCTTGGTGGTTTCCACAGAAGTTATTTAGCAAAAAGTTAAGAAGTTAGCATATTATTTTGTGACGAACTTTTGTAGTGCCGGGGTGAGCTACATAAGTCCGTCCAGGGTTCCTGAAATGGAAATCCTACTCCGCTTCTTCAAAATAATAAATCTTCACTTTCAATCAATTTAGTCTTTTATTAAATACACTTCTTAAATTAGGAACTCCTATCAGGAACGCTTAAAAGCAGTGGGAGTGAATATCCCTCCACTATCCTTACCCGTCGGCGGGAGTGGTAACCTCCGCCGAATATAAGCCTAAATGCAAATGAGGTGGAAAGTCCCAGGTGCGCTTCGTTTGCCGGTAGTGTGTGCCCACCGACAAGTATGCCTGCCTACTACCGACTCACATAGTAGTATTTGGCCGATTTATGCGGCCAAAATTATTTTTATGAATATTTCAACTCGAAATGTTTAGAAAAGACGTGTTGTGACATATAGAATTGTAAATGTTCAAAATCAAGTAAATATAAGGGGAGGTCGTCCAACTCTGTCATCAAAAAAAAAAAATATATTAAGTTGCTTAAAGTTTGACATCGGTAGACTACATGTTGCCGTGGTCCGATTTTAGGAACACATATTTACGTGTTCGTCTCGGCGCGGAGAAGGTTTATATCTAGCATTAACAGAGCTGCCACATGTTAAACAGTTTTGTTCAATTAGTTAAATGAATTGAATTGAAAATGGGTTTGAAAAGGTTTTACCTCTAAGTAACCTCCCAGGGTTGCCACCGGTTTAAAAATCAAATTCAATTTTAATTTAGAGAATAGGTAATTCAAATATGTACTAACATTAACAGAGCTGCCACATGTTAAACAGTTTTGTTCAATTAGTTAAATGAATTGAATTGAAAATGGGTTTGAAAAGGTTTTCCCTCTAAGTAACCTCCCAGGGTTACCACCGGTTTAAAAATCAAATTCAATTTTAATTTAGAGAATAGATAATTCAAATATGTACTATCACAGTATAGGTAAGAAAATGTAATAAAACTACATTTTTGTAATAATAACAGTAATATAACAGTCTTATTTATTGTTAAGAGAATGTTGTAAGTATTAACTTGGAATAAATTGGCGCCTTAATTACTGAAATATTTTCAACGTATTGCTTTTCCATACCAAAGTTATTAGGTGCCCTGGGTTTGGTACAAATTAATAAATCGGTTACCGAGATATATATTTGTGATCATAAGTGGGCGGCGCCACTCGCATTTTCCAAAAATTTCATAATACTAATTTGTTCCAAAATTTTACTCCGCATACCAATTTTCAACAATTTGGATACAATATTTACTGAAATATCGTAGATTTATCTAAATTGACATTTATCTAAATTTAAGAGCGTGTATACCCAAAACTATTTCTTTAATCATCACTTACATATATAACACCAATGTAAAGGAAAACAAATGGTTATTCCGAAATACATAACATAGTTGGGTTCGCCTTACATTCCCGCAGATTTCCAGCAACAGGACCGAAAGGTCCCCTAGAAAACGTGACTTTTGCTCATATCTCGAAAACTATTATTATTTTTTAATTAATTAGATTCCCATTCCACGGCCTCAAATTCAAAAAGTTTAATTTTATTGTTAAAATATATCTAAAGTATTGTAACTATATACTAGTTTCGTTTTTGGATTTTTCTTTAACACATTTTCTGCGGGCAATCTTTTCAGACTACATTAGCCAAATTTCCAAGCTTTCAATTGAACAAAGAATAATAACGCGATCTCTCCCGGGGATACAACAAATTCCTTAATATTCAACAAAAATTAAAAAAGAAATACTAGTTGAAAACCGCTATTTTCGTTACATTTAAATTGAACTTTTCCTTAATAAAAAAAAAAATTAACTCTTAAATGCATTATTACCTTCTGTATGCGGATCCATCACAACTTTTTAAGAAAACAGTGCAGAAATTGAAATATTGACTTAAAACCGTCACGATCTTTCTAGAGAGCGAAAATTTATTTATATGCAGCGTTAGAATATTCTGTTTCCGGTCAACGGTGAGTGTTCGCTGTGCAAGAAAGGGGGACTGCGAAATGTTATTTGGAATATTCTCTATCGAATGTGACTAATTTTTTAAGTGTCCTTCAAAATTTTGTCAAATTGGTATTTGGCCGCCTAAATCGTTCAAATACCCCTATGTGCGACTGCTTAACTTTACGAAATATTTCCTCGCTTTTATACTCTTCTGCGCCTAGGCAGACTGTTGTTCTACAATAACAATGCTTAACTACTAATGTTAAGAAATTAACAAACTTCAAATAGCAACAACTGAACACTGAAGGTAGTGTTATGTGGTATATACAATTTAATAAGTATAAGCAAATCCAATACAATTCAATTTAGGTAATTGAATTAATTAAACTTAATTAAAGGCTCATTTCAAATCAAATCCTATCAAGAACGCTTAAAGGCAGTGGGAGTGAATATCCCTCCACTATCCTTACCCGTCGCCGGGAGCGGTAACCTCCGCCGAATATAAGCCTAAACGCAGAGCTGGGTAAATGCAATTACATTACAATTACAATTACATTCCTCAGTAATTGTAATTAGGATGCAATTCCTTCAGTTCACAGCAAAGGAATCGATTACTTTTTCAATTCCTTGAAGTAATTTCAAATGGAATGGTTTTTTTCTTTAATTCCATTACAAGGAGTTTCATATTGTAATTGAAATAAATTACGTGCTAATATGTATTTTTTTTCAATTCCTTTGAAAGGAATTGAAAATGTAATTTTTTTCCAATTCGTTTGAAAGGAATTGAAAATGTAATTGATTTTTTTCGAATTCCATTCCTCAAAGTAATGTAAAAAGTAATCGAAAAATTTATAATATAAAAATTTACTGTTGTATTGCAATAGCTGTGTTAAATTTCTTGGTTGCTAACTGCCTTGAATAAATAACTTATACCTCAGTAGTATTACTAACTGGACTTTAAGAAAACTGAATAACTTAAACTGTGTTTTAACAGGTGGAAACCCTCCTTTAAAATATTTTCGACTGTAAGCTTTTTGAAAACTCTTTAGTTTGACACCCACATGGCAATATTTCATTTACTTCGTCAATTTAACTGAGTTACAATTTCCAAACATATTTCCAACAGTTATCTTTCTCAAACCTCTTTAGTTTGATACCCATATTCTAATATTTTATTTATTTTATCAAGGTAATTTAGTTAAATTTTCAAACACATGGCAACCCTCCTCAAACATATTTTCGGCAGTAAGCCTTCTAAAACTCTTTAGTTTGACACCCTCATGGCAATATTTTATTTATTTTATCAATTTGACTGAGTTAAAATTTTCAAATAGGTGGCAACCCTCGTCAAAAATACTTTCAACAGTTATCTTTCTTAAACCTCTTTAACTTGATACCCATATTGTAATAATTCATTTATTTGATCAATATAATTGGGTTTAAAAACTTCAAATAGGTGGCAATTCTCTAATTTTTTAGTATTATACCGAACAATACAAAAAAAAAATTCAAATCAGTTCAGCCGTTCTCGAGTTTTGACGACCGTGACATACTACGAACACAACACTTTTATATATGTGACCTGGTCTACGGAAAGGGGGCTTAGGTGTCAAAAAATCAATTTTCACTTTTTGGTTGATTCGGATGGAAGATGAGATGCTTTTTCACGTGGTGAAAAGCAGAAAATCCTAACTTGCTTAGAAGTGTACTAAAAATATGAACTGCACTGAACTCCTCATCAACACTCATGTTTCATTTCATGCGAAATGCGAAGACGATAATCAACAGAAACAGTAAACGTCACTTCTTCAGTGTTGCTTTTTTAAATGTTCCACACTAGCAACTTACACGGCTTAGGGGGCTTAGGTGTCAAAAAATCAATTTTCACTTTTTGGTTGATTCGGATGGAAGATGAGATGCTTTTTCACGTGGTGAAAAGCAGAAAATCCTAACTTGCTTAGAAGTGTACTAAAAATATGAACGGCACTGAACTCCTCATCAACACTCATGTTTCATTTCATGCGAAATGCGAAGACGATAATCAACAGAAACAGTAAACGTCACTTCTTCAGTGTTACTTTTTATATGTTCCACACTAATGTTCCACTAAATGTTACACGATGAACTATAATAATATTCCGACCAACAACAACACTTACTGGACCAACAACAACACTTACTGGACGTCCGGCGCGGAGAACAATTAACGAGATAATGAGAAACTGACGAAACGAGTTGCTTACTTTTAACAGCTTTTTCACAGAAAACTAGTTTTCGCACGTAAGCTCCCTTTTCGTAGACCAGGTCACATATATAGATATACATAGAAGGTGTTCAATGTGTGCTTTCGATTTTAATCTTTGACCACAACAAAAATGCCACATTGTACTTTCAGTTTCCCGATTACTTTTACAATTCCTTTGAGTAATTGAAAAAACTAAAGTACTCTTGCAATTCCAGGTAATGGAATTGAAAAAAAAAAATGAATTACATTTTCAATTCCTTTCAAAGGAATTGGGGGAAAAAAATTACATTACTAGCACGTAATTTATTCCAATTACAATATGAAATTCCTTGTTATGGAATTCAAAAAAAACAATTACATATGAAATTACTTCAAGGAATTGAGAAAGTAATCGATGTCTTTGCTGTGGACTGAAGGTATTGATTCCTAATTACAATTCCTTGTAATTTGTAATTGAGAGTAATTTAATTCCTAAAGGAATCATTACGACCCAGCTCTGCCTAAACGCAAATGAGGTGGAAACTCCCAGGTGCGCTTCGTTTGCCGGTAGAGTGTGCCCACCGACAAGTATGCCTGCCTACTACCGACTGCTTAGCTTTACAAAGTATTTCCTCGCATTTATACTCTTCTGCGCCCAGGCAGACTGTTGTTCTACAATAACACTGCTTAACTACTAATGGTAAGAAATTAACAAACTTCAAATAGCAACAGATGAGCAATGAAGGTAGTGTTATGTGGTGTATACCAGACAACAGCATGAGTATACTCACTTCTATCTAAATAGTATGAACTCAATGCTGTGAACTCTATACGGGTAGTGTTTCACCGTACGAACAGTGAGATTCATAGTTAGTTTTGAAATAAAAGTTTAGCTGCAGTGTACTCATTTGATTTCAAATATCGCATTGATATACTCTTTCCAAATCAAGTCAACCGAATGAAAAACACTGTTATGAAAAGCAAGTCGAGCAATCGAATGACACTCATTGACTTCAAACAATTAGTAGAGAATACGACAATTTTGAAAAAAATGGATATTGATGAAGTATTTTTTTGAATATATTAGGTTTATTAAATTATTTAATTATCCACCTGATGTACATTTATATAACGAGTCTACAAAAGAAATGCACAGTCACCTCAGAAGACCTCGGCTTTATAAGAGACTTGAAAAATGAGTCGCTTTATTATTTAAAAACTGTTGCTGTTGATAACTTAACAGATTTACACAAAATTTCGCTTTTTTTATACCCGCTAGCAAAATAGCTGAAGAACCTTACCGAATCTGATCAAAGGTACACAAAAGAGAAATGTTTACAAATTATTAGAACGTTAACTGAGAATTCTGACAGTACAACGGAACCACAAATTGCGGATACACTTTTGTTACCTTCAGACAACTTTGAGCTGTTTTCAGGTCTTCTTAAACAACCTACCTTTGTGAGCAGAATTGATAAAGCTACTGCAGAGCTTCGGCTTCATACGAACTTCGATATAATTAACTGGTGGGAGGTACACAAATGCGAAATGCCGCTGCTGCATAAACTGAGTCGTAGAGTAATAGCCACTCCTTCAACTAGCGCATCGTCAGAAAGTTTTTTCTTCTGCTGGAAATGTTATTTCTGACAAAAGATGCTACCTTTTGTTAAATGATGATACCCTTAATCAGTTGATATTTTTGCGTTATAATATGCCGTTAGAAAACCAATAAAATTAACAAAAATTGTCTTTACAAATTGTTTTCCTTTGATACTTTCGTTACAGCAGTTATGGCTTGCACTTGTTTTTCCAATCAAGCACTTGTTATTTGAATCAAGCACTTGTTATTTGAATCGAGCACTTGATAGTGTGAATTACTCACTCAATTGACAATGTTTTTTCAATGCTATCGCACGTTAGGTTTGGAAATAAATGAGTGTGTGCAGATTTGAAAAGAAACCGAGTGACTTAAAATGTAATTTGAGTGTATCCATGCAGCTCTCTGGTTTATACAATACAACAAGTATAAGCGAATCCAATACAATTCAATTTAGGTAATTCAATTAATTCAACTTAATTAAAGGCCCTAGTTAGGGCGGGTTAATTTTTTTTTCGACATCGTTCCTAGCAGATTCGGATTCTACATAAAATTCTAAGAAAAAAGCCCTTTAGACCATATCTCTAAAATCAATTTCGAGCCTGCCCAATTTTAAAAGAAATAATTTTTAATTAATACTAAGTCCATAATCAGATTAATATTTACTAAAGTGTTAGGAATGTTTTTTTTTTTTGTAATAAAGAATTGTGCTCGGGAGTTTTGTGATATGAAAAATTCATTTCTGATATCTATTTTTTATTTAAAGAACCGCAAGATGGCGCTTCAAAGCAAATCTACTATATATTTGTGGAAGTATGTATGTATGTATGTATCAGGTTGCAGCTTGAACGGATGTATAGAATCGAATAAAATTTTGCCAAAGTATTGCCATGACTCCTGGACCTATAATAGGGTAAAAAATTGAAACTCGCCAAGGGGGGGAGGGGATGAGATATACCTCCTATAGTGAAAAGTTTTAATCAGCTCTAACTTCGGAATTATAGTCACATGAACTCGGAAATTTGAAATGCACGGATACCTATGTTAGGTGCTTATGGAAAGATATATGTATATAAATGAGTTTGTAAAAAGGGGCGTGGCACATCTTATAGGTGTGGAATCTTTTATCAGCTATAACAGCAGGCAGTATTAGTGATCTCATTGTATTGGATTTTGAAGATTTGTTATAATTGATCAAAGTTAAATTCAAATAAATTATAGATGATATGAAGTTCACCGGGTCATCTTCTGGTCTTTAATATATACTCAGTTAATATACGGATTAATATTTACTAAAGTGTTACGAACGTTATTTTTTTAATACAATAAGAAAAAAATAACTATAATTTAAAGGAATGACACACAATGGCTAGAGTCGTCGCATGTGTGTATTCTTTCATATACATATATATGGGCCGTTCTTACGGTTAATATATTTTTCATCCACTCGCTTATTCCTTACCGAAAATTTTAAATAAAAATTTAACAAGTTTTAACCGCTGATACAGTACAGGTAGCAGTTTAAAATGGGTAACTGGGTAAACTTTATAAAAGAAAACATATTCTCTGGCTAAATTAATAAGCCTGCCCGGATAACATAAAATCCCAAGCTTGATAAACATTTGGTGTTATAAAAGTTTTATAAAGCTCTACTTGTAATTAGGAAAAATGCCGAAAAAAATTATAAAATTGATTAATTGATTGATTGATTGATAAAAATAGAGAGTGAGTTATGGCTATGACAATAGAAACTAGAAAAAAGATACCTCGTGTTGAAAGAAAAAAGGATCTAAATAAAAAAAAAAAATATAAATACATTGTTAATCATAAAAAAATTTATGATTCGAAAAATAATTTTGAAATATTGTACATTTTTTTTTGGTTTTTTAAAGTTAAGGGTAAATAAACCCTTAAACTTACAGTAACGAACAAAAGTATTGGCACAGTAAATTTTACGCAATTTAGGCAAAGTATTTTTTAGAAAAATTCCAAGTATGCAGTTTAATAATCCATTCAATTTTAGTTTATCAAAGTGCAGGTTTGAAGTTGCTTGAAAATCTGAATATAAAATTGCAAATTAGTATGCAGATTTATTGAATTTTCCTGAGTTTTTCACAAAGTTTACACATTTGATTTTTATGTGTTTTAGTGTAGTATGAACTATGTTTTTATAAAAAATTATCGGAAATAAATTAAAAATTTTGCATATATGTAATGCGAAAATTTACTGTGCCAAAACTTTTGTTCGACACTGTACATATAAAAAAATACATACAGTAACTTCTCCCGTTACAACAGTAAAAAATATGTAATTTGCTTTGTACTGCAATCTTGCGGTTCTTTAAATAAAAAATAGATATCAGAAATTAATTTTTCGTATCAATAAGCTCCCAAGCACAGGTTTGTATTAAAAAAAATATATCCGTAACACTTTATTAAATATTAATCTGCATATTTTATCAATTCGTCGGAATATGTTTTTATGTATGTTACCGCGTAACTTTGGACTACGTTATCCGTTTTCTATAATTCTTTTTGAAAGGAAAGGTGGTTCCTCAGAGGTAGTCTCCTACTAATTGAGTGTAGATCCGATAATTGGGCCATGAAGAAAATAACGGTACTTTTAAATTTGTATATGAGAATTGAAGTCGGTTTTGTTTTTTTGTTTAAATTTTACTCCAGTGTCCACAGCTTCTATAAAAGAGTCGTAGGCCATATTTTTTTGTTAGTTCAATTGTGGAACATTTGTATGAACTGCTTCGGCTAATACTTCGGCTTTTGTTCTCTTTTTATATCGAGGCTGAGTTCTGTTCGATGGGGTGATATCATTGCCAAACATGATAGTACTTTGTTTGCCATCAATAAACACTATCTTGACGGATTACAGTATTCCACATTTATGCGAGCCTCAAAAGTTTTGAACAATATTTGCGAGTATGGCTTTTAGTTTTTACCGCTCAGGTAGGTGGCAGGCCTATAGAGAATATTTCTTGATCAATAATTTTTCAAATACTTTTCGCTCGACACCTATATTATAATACATACTTTATCTTATTAACTTAATTGAATTAAATTTTCGAAATTGGTGGCAACTCGACTCAAAAATATTTTCAGTAGTAAGCCTTCTTAAACCCTTTTAATTTGATACCCATATTGCAATATTTAATTTATCTTATCAATTTTATTTAACTAAATTTTGAAACAGGTGGCAACCCCCCTCAAAAATATTTTTGCCTGTAAGCCTTCATAACCTCTTTCTTTTGACACCCATATTGCAATATCTAATTTATGTAATTAATTTACTTATATTGGAATTTTTAAACAGGTGGCAACTCTCTATTTTTTCTGGTTTTAACAATCCGGATATTATAAAAAACAAACCAAAAAAATAAAAATATTCAAATCGGTCAAGCTGTTTTCAAGTCTTAGCGAGGCTAACGGACAGCAATCCAATTTTATATATAAGATATCTTCTTTTAAAAATGCGCAGGCTCGAAATTGACTTTAGAGCTATGGTCTGGATGAATTTTTTTCTTAGAATTTTATGAAGAATCCGAATATGCTAGGAACAATGTCGAAAAAAATCGATCCATACTATACTATATATATATATATATACATATAACAATATTTCTCATGTAAAAATAAGCTATGTTGTGTGGACTCCAAAGCCCCTGGATTTGGTCCTCGCAATTTTTAATAAATTCTTAATGTGAATGGAAAAAATGGAAAATGGG
>NW_023458745.1:66410-77371 GCF_013731165.1 Rhagoletis pomonella
TTTCAAGGATTTTTAAGGACAAAATTTTTAAAGGACTTTTCCATACCCATTTGTCCTTATGCACCAAAAAATTTATTCTGTTCTAATTCTACAGAATTTTTTCTTATATTTGATACCCTTATCTTTATAAATAATTTTTAGGAAAATTCCACAAATTTTCATCAAAATTTCAATTTTTTGATCTGATTCTTTAGAACATTTTTGGGCATGCAATTTTAGTCTAATGAAGTGCAAGTTTCAAACGGCTAAAAAAATCCCGTTGATTTCAGAGAATTTTTTTTTTTTTAGTGACGGATTTTTCTATATAAGCATGAATTTCTTATGAAACAAAATGCGGGAGACCGTTAGCAACAACATTTCAAAAAACCAACGTCCTTTTTTTAAATTGCACTTGTTATATAAAAAAAAACGCAAAAGTAGTTATCAAGAAACAATTACCAAAAATCAGCGCGATTTTTTAGCTGGTTGAAACTTGCACTTCATTACCCTGCATACCCTAAAATGTTGTAAAGATTCAGATGAAAAGTTGAAATTTTGTTGAATTTTCCTAAATATTGTATAAAGATTGAAACTGTGATTTATATGCTTTTTACTACCGGGCAAAGAATTTTGCTTTCAGCTGCCATTTCTTAGTATTGTATACTACATAGAAGGTAAACTTCAAAGGTTCCTACGTAGCGACGCCCATGAAAGCTGCATGAATCGAAGCGCCCAACATTGTAAGGCGCTTTCCGTTTTGACATCATTTGTTTACATTTTTGAGTTGGAGATAAAAATTATTTGTCATTTTAATAGGAAATAATTGAAAATGAATGATTTCGTCCTAAAATTCGTGCAAATTCTATTAAAACACATGCGATTATTTGCGGAAGTGCATACTTGCGAAAGAACGGCCAGAAAATGTGTTATGTGTAGAAAGTTTTCATTAGCTGGTGACCAGCATCCAGACTTTGGTCCGATCGGAGTAGATTTAGTCCCATTTCTTTTTTAAATTTAAAATCTCCTCCCTAGTACGCTTGACCTAAAATATGCTCCCATTTTCCATTTTTTCCATTCACATTAAGAATTTATTAAAAATTGTGAGGACCCAAATCCAGGGGCTTTGGAGTCCCCACAACATCGCTTATTTTTACATGAGAAATATTGTTATATGTACAGCGTGGCGACGAATAACTGTTACCCAGATTTTTTTGAGAAATAAAAGGCACCTTTACAGATTTTGTGAATAAAGTATTTTGTTGTTAATTTTCCACAGATTTTACTTTAGTTGTATTAATTAGTTTTTAAATTTTAATCCTTATTTACATTTGCCAGCAGTGTAAACTTTGAGACAAAAGTTCATTTGGCACGCAGGTCTTCGTCAGTTAATTTATTCCACATCTTCTGTAACCATAGGCACATTTTCTCCATTTTGGGTCTCTTATACTCCCCCTTTTGACCAACATAAGGCCTCATACTCATAAATCGAATAGACCCGAAACTGGTGACTAGGACGGCCATTCATTCGACCAACCTTATACAGTTTTTTTCATTTTTGTATTTTTTTTATACAAAGCCTAAGAAAAAATACACCTGAAAAATACTTGCATGCCAAATGAACTTTTCTCTCAAAGTTTAAACTGCTGGCAAATGTAAATAATGATTAATATTTAATAACTAATTAATACAACTAAAGTAAAATCTGTGGAAAATTAACAACAAACTACTTTTTTCGCAAAATCTATAAAGGACCCTTTTATTTCTCAAAAAAACCCAGGTAACAGTTATTCGTCGCCACGCTGTATATATATATATACATATGTTATTTGAAATGAGCCTTTAATTAAGTTGAATTAATTGAATTACCTAAATTGAATTGTATTGGATTCGCTTATACTTGTTGTATTGTATACACCAGAGTGCTGCATGGATACACTCATTTATTTCCAAACATAACGTGCGATAGCATTGAAGAAACATTGTCAATTGTATGAGTAATTCACACTATCAAGTGCTCGATTCAAATAACAAGTGCTTGATTCAAATCACAAGTGCTTGATTCAAATCACAAGTGCTTGATTGGAAAAACAAGTGCAAGCCATAACTGCTGTAATGAAAGTATCAAAGGAAAACAATTTGTAAAGACAATTTCGGTTAATTTTATTGGTTTTCTAACGGCATATTATAACGCAAAAATATCAACTGATTAAGGGTATCATCATTTAATAAAAGGTGGCATCTTTTGTCAGAAATAACATTTACAGCAGAAGAAAAAACATTTCTGACGATGCGCCAGTTGAAGGAGTGGCTATTACTCTACGACTCAGTTTATGCAGCAGCGGTATTTCGCATTTGTGTACCTCCCACCAGTTAATTATATCGAAGTTCGTATGAAGCCGAAGCTCTGCAGTAGCTATATCAGTTCTGCTCACAAAGGTAGGTTGTTTAAGAAGACCTGAAAACAGCTCAAAGTTGTCTGAAGGTAACAAAAGTGTATCCGCAATTTGTGGTTCCGTTGTACTGTCAGAATTCTCAGTTAACGTTCTAATAATTTGTAAACATTTCTCTTTTGTGTACCTTTGCTCAGATTCGGTAAAGTTCTTCAGCTATTTTGCTAGCGGGTATAAAAAAAGCGAAATTTTGTGTAAATCTGTTAAGTTATCAATAGCAACAGTTTTTAAATAATAAACCGACTTATTTTTCAAGTCTCTTATAAAGCCGATGTCTTCTGAGGTGACTGTGCATTTCTTTTGTAGACTAGTTATATAAATGTACATCAGGTGGATAATTAAATAATTTAATAAACCTAATGGGCCGTATGACTAAAAATAAGTAATTGATTTTTCTTCAAATTTCAGACCTTTTACTCAATTTATTCAAATAAAATTTAAGTAAAAGGTATGAAATTTCAAGCAAAAGCAATTTCTTAGTTTTTATTCATACGGCCCAATATATTTAAAAAAATACTTCATCAATATCGGTTTTTTTTCATAATTGTCGTATTCTCTGCTAATTGTTTGAAGTCAATGAGTGTCATTCGATTGCTCGACTTGCTTTTCATAACAGTGTTTTTCATTCGCTTGACTTGATTTGGAAAGAGTATATCAATGCGATATTTGAAATCAAATGAGTACACTGCAGCTAAACTTTTATTTCAAAACTAACTATGAATCTCACTGTTCGTAAGGTGTTTCTCACTACCCGAGTTCACAGCATTGAGTTCATACTATTTAGATAGAAGTGAGTATACTCTTGCTGTTGTCTTCTATACACCACATAACACTACCTTCATGCTCATTTGTTGCTATTTGAAGTTTGTTAATTTCTTAACATTAGTAGTTAAGCAATGTTATTGTAGAATAACAGTCTGCCTGGGCGCAGAAGAGTATAAATGCGAGGAAATACTTTGTAAAGCTAAGCAGTCGGTAGTAGGCAGGCATACTTGTCGGTGGGCACACTCTACCGGCAAACGAAGCGCACCTGGGTCGTAATGATTCCTTTAGGAATTAAATTACTCTCAATTACAAATTACAAGGAATTGTAATTAGGAATCAATACCTTCAGTCCACAGCAAAGGCATCGATTACTTTCTCAATTCCTTGAAGTAATTTCATATGTAATTGTTTTTTTTGAATTCCATAACAAGGAATTTCATATTGTAATTGGAATAAATTACGTGCTAGTAATGTAATTTTTTTCCCCCAATTCCTTTGAAAGGAATTGAAAATGTAATTGATATTTTTTTCAATTCCATTGCCTGGAATTGCAAGAGTACTTTAGTTTTTTCAATTATTCAAAGGAATTGTAAAAGTAATCGAGCAACTGAAAGTATAATGTGGAATTTTTGTTGTGATCAAAGATTAAAATCGAAAGCACACATTGGACATCTTCTATGTATATCTATATATATAAAAGTGTTGTGCTCGTATGTCACGGTCGTCAAAACTTGAGAACCTCTGAACTGATTTGAATTTTTTTTTTGTATTGTTCGTTATAATACCAAAAAATTAGAGAATTGCCACCTATTTGAAGTTTTTAAACCCAGTTATATTGATCAAATAAATGAATTATTACAATATGGGTATCAAGTTAAAGAGGTTTAAGAAAGATAACTGTTGGAAGTATTTTTGACGAGGGTTGCCACCTATTTGAAAATTTTAACGCTGTCAAATTAATAAAATAAATAAAATATTGCACTGAGGGTGTCAAACTAAAGAGTTTTAGAAGGCTTACTGCCGAAAATATGTTTGAGGAGGGTTGCCATGTGTTTGAAAATTTAACTAAATTACATTGATAAAATAAATAAAATATTAGAATATGGGTATCAAATTAAAGAGGTTGGAGAAAGATAACTGTTGGAAATATTTTTGGAAATTGTAACTCAGTTAAATTGACGAAGTAAATGAAATATTGTCATGTGGGTGTCAAACTAAAGAGTTTTCAAAAAGCTTACAGTCGAAAATATTTTAAAGGAGGGTGTCCACCTGTTAAAACACAGTTTAAGTTATTCAGTTTTCTTACAGTCCAGTTAGTAATACTACTGAGGAATAAGTTATTTATTCAAGACAGTTAGCAACTAATAAATTTAGCACAGCTATTGCAATTCAACAGTAATTTTTTTTTTTATAAATTTTTCCATTACTTTTTAAATTACTTTGAGGAATGGAAATGGAAAAAAAATCAATTACATTTTCAATTCCTTTCAAACGAATTGGAAAAAAATTACATTTTCAATTCCTTTCAAATTCTCATAACGATTTGAAGTCAATACAACAACAATAAAAAAAAAACAGCTGACAAAAATGTAAATTAAGGCAGATATTACAGTTTTGCACTCATACATTTTTTAGAACTTTTTACCAATTTTCACGAAAAAAGAAAAACTAACACAATGTTCAGTACTCTTTTGGTTTCTTCAGTTCCTGGAAATGATTTGGCATACCTTATTTGTATCTCTGTAAAAATTCTGGAGGTATATCCTTAGTTTGCTTTCACAGTTCATGTACTCGATTTCACGGACTTGGATACTTAGTAAGCTGTGCTTTTAGTTGTTTTCGCGCAAATTCTCAGTGAGATTTATATCCGCGGATTGTGGAGGTCATTTGAAATTAGCAAATTTTTCCTTTTGTATCCAGTCTTTGCGTATATGTGCAGTGTGTTTTGGGTGATTTTTCAGCAGAAACTCTCATTTTTTCGAACACATCTTGCAAATTTTGTTGAAATATTAACAGATACTGTTCCCCACGCATAATGTGTACTAGCAGACCAAGAAAATTTTTGAAATACAACGCCAAACTATTATTGACCGACGACTGTTATTCACAGTTTGCCTTACATGCTGCGCATGGGCTTAATTTGGGTCTTTTACCCAATACCATGCCCGGCCATCTGATTGAAAGCGATTAATTTAGTCTTTTCGGACCAAATAACCTTCAATTGAAACTTAAAAATATGTTTTTTATTGCATTCTGAACGGTCTAACATATCCCAATAAGCAACTGTTCGGTTTTCGTGCGATACAGCAAAATTCTGCCGCACTCGCACATGTATTTTTATCAAATTTGCTTTTTTCTTCTTTATGATGCCTTTGCGCTCAATTTGGGAATTCTTCGCCTCACTGACCATTGATTTGCGTTAAAGTTTAATACCTTAGGCGCTTCTGTAATAGTGGCTGCATCGCTACTTGCTGCTAAGTTTACAAGATATCGTACCGTAATATTTTTTGACAGACTTCCTTTGTGCATGGGAACACTTTAGGCTATATTTTTTCTCAGTCTTAACATTATCAAGTAGCAAATTCCAAAATTTTTTGCCACTTTTCGTGCGGTCCCGCCTTTCCGCAGTAAATCTATTATTTACGTTTATGGTTCCTGGATAACTATATTATTTACTGGTGATCACTTCTTCAATAAATTACAATACAGAAAAAAGTCATCTGACTTCCAACTGTAAGCGACGGTAACCCTGCGACCAACGTGAGAGACGGCAACACTGCGACAACTGTCAGTGGGTAGATACATACGACCGAGTCAGAAGAGAGAAAGAATCGCAATCGTCGGGTAGAACACGCAACATCGTAAACTCTAAGTATTTTTCTCTAATAATTAATTTAAATAAACCATCCTGCAGTTTTCCTTTGTGAATCAGTTTTATATACAAAATAAATATTAAAATCTAAAGCGTGTTCTATACAACTAAGTAAGAGATAACTGTCAAATGCAAAACTGAGAGTGAGTGCAAAACTGTAACATCTGCCTCAATTTACATTTTTGTCTGCTGGTTTTTTTATTGTTGTTGTATTGACTTCAATTCGTTATGAGAGAGGGAGCAGGGATGTACCAGCAAGAATATACAACAAAAGGATGAAAGTCTTTAGAACTTGGAAATATAGCGATGGCTGAATTAAAAAGTGTCACACCATGTTACAGTTTTGTTCGTCACTGTAAGTGATGATTAAAGAAATAGTTTTGGGTATACACGCTCTTAAATTTAGATAAATGTCAATTTAGATAAATCTACGATATTTCAGTAAATATTGTATCCAAATTGTTGAAAATTGGTATGCGAAGTAAAATTTTGGAACAAATTAGTATTATGAAATTTTTGGAAAATGCCAGTGGCGCCGCCCACTTATGATCACAAATATATATCTCGGTAACCGATTTATTAATTTGTACCAAACCCAGGGCACCTAATAACTTTGGTATGGAAAAGCAATACGTTGAAAATATTTCAGTAATTATGACGCCAATTTATTCCAAGTTAATACTTACAACATTCTCTTAACAATAAATAAGACTGTTATATTACTGTTATTATTACAAAAATGTAGTTTTATTACATTTTCTTACCTATACTGTGATAGTACATATTTGAATTATCTATTCTCTAAATTAAAATTGAATTTGATTTTTAAACCGGTGGCAACCCTGGGAGGTTACTTAGAGGTAAAACCTTTTCAAACCCATTTTCAATTCAATTCATTTAACTAATTGAACAAAACTGTTTAACATGTGGCAGCTCTGTTAATGCTAGATATAAACCTTCTCCTCGCCGAGACGAACACGTAAATATGTGTTCCTAAAATCGGACCACGGCAACATGTAGTCTACCGATGTCAAACTTTAAGCAACTTAATATATTTTTTTTTTTTGATGACAGAGTTGGACGACCTCCCCTTATATTTACTTGATTTTGAACATTTACAATTCTATATGTCACAACACGTCTTTTCTAAACATTTCGAGTTGAAATATTCATAAAAATAATTTTGGCCGCATAAATCGGCCAAATACTACTATGTGAGTCGGTAGTAGGCAGGCATATTTGTCGGTGGGCACACACTACCGGCAAACGAAGCGCACCTGGGACTGTCCACCTCATTTGCATTTAGGCTTATATTCGGCGGAGGTTACCACTCCCGCCGACGGGTAAGGATAGTGGAGGGATATTCACTCCCACTGCTTTTAAGCGTTCTTGAAAGGAGTTCCTAATTTAAGAAGTGTATTTAATAAAAGAGTAAATTGATTGCAAGTGAAGATTTATTATTTTGAAGAAGCGGAGTAGGAATTTCCATTTCAGGAACCCTGGACGGACTTATGTAGCTCACCCCGGCACTACAAAAGTTCGTCACAAAATAATATGGTAACTTCTTAAATTTTTGCTGAATAACTTCTGTGGAAACCACCAAGGTTTTGTATAGCAAGATGTAACAGAAGTTGTCTATTTTACTGCTTAACATTCCTTGCGGAATCACTTTTCATTTCCCAAAGCAGGGGAATGATTAAGAACTAGGAAAAATGTTTTGGAAAGGTGTATGTTTAGCAACTTGGCAGAGTAAATGCTGACGTTGGCTATTTTACTAAACAGTAGTGCTGCGGCCGAAAGAAAATTTTCAGAGATGAATGAACAGGATTAATGTGAAACAGTTGAAAGTTAAACCAAAGGTCAGAAATTTATACGCCGTCCGATAATTTACTTTTTTTTTAATTATAAATTTATTGATGGAAAGCTTGTTTTTGAATACTATTTAGGGATTAAGCTGATTTACAAGTACTCGGTGCCAATGCTTTACAATTACAATTTAAACACAATTTGATGAATTGAAATCTACCTTAAATATATATATGCATTAGCGTGGGCCGAAAATCCGCTTTTTTAGAATTTTTATTGGTAATAGCAAAAATCTGGTTTATTATGCTTTTAAAAAAATCTGCGTGAAATTTTGAATTTTTTGGTCCATAATCAAAACTGTTAATGTGCTCCGAAAATTTCGTTTTTGCTCCGATTTTTGAGTCATTTACTCCCGAATCGAGTTTCAGTAGTCCGAACGCTGCTGGTGACTTATGCAGAGCGTGCAAGTGTGCAGAAGTCGAGTCGTCATGCACTCGTTTCGGCATGACGAAACGATTACTCTACTTTGATTAGACGCGCAATGTACGGAGTGCCTTAGGTTTATAGAAGGGATAAATAATTGTTCTTGTATATTTGTATTTGTATATTCTTGCGCTGAGCTACATATGAATACGTCCGTACTGTCGTGTTGTTATTTATGTAATAATAATGATAGTTTTAGGTTTACTGTTGTTATTGTAGCACCATATAAATTCCCCAAAGATAATGTATGCAAATTTACACACCGTGCTAAATAAAATAAACACTGCTTGTTTACGCTTACTTATCTAATGTGTGGCGCCGAACAAATTTCAAATTTTTTGTTGAGTTCTAAACAATGTTTAAAATTTTCTCTAAAAAATTTTTGATTTATAGTTGCGCACTTAAAACCACATTTATCTTTAAAACAACAAAAGATAGGAAACAAATGTCTGTATATGGGAGGTTCCATTGGGAAACTGAACTTCAGAGCAGAGGCGTAACTATAGGGCGGCCTTGCTGGCAAAATGCCACGGGCCCCCCATCCGAGAGGGCCCCGGCCCAAGAGGCCGCGAGTCCAGAAATATCCTAACATTTTTAACAACATTAAGTACTTTAAAGTTATAATTTTTTTAAGTACTTAAAATCAATTAAAGTGAGACACAACTAAAGACCATATGGTCAACACTTTTGTCGTTAACGTTACAGGCGCACGTATATTTCTGTTTATATTTCTGAAATGTTGTGTAATAAATCTCAAAAGCTACATTTTATATACAGACACTTTTTTCCTATCTTTTGTTGTTTTAAAGATAAATGTTGTTTTAAGTGGTCTTTAACGTTACATTTTTTGGAAGTCAGTTAGATATAACGTCACACATATGGAAAACTTGGCGAATCTTGTAAAGTTAAATATTAAACTAGTTTTTTAATAATGATCAAGGTTCAAAGAAACTATAAAAATATTAAATTTTGGATAATACACGTTGATGACAAATCTATAAACCGAAAACCTATAATAAAACCTTCGTATATGAGAATCTCTGTGGGCAAGACAGACTACGTAACTTGGCTATTCTGTCTATTGAAAATCCTATGGCTCTATCTTTAAACTTTGATAATGTTATAGATTCTTTTGCGCAATAGAAAGCTCGGAGAAAAGAAAAATTAAATTGTTATTTCATTACAAATATATATAAACCCATGCCCTTGAAAATAAAATTTATTAGATATTTAACTAAAATGCACATATTTTTTTTAATAGTGTTGGGTCACTACTTAAGTGGTTTATTAACCCTAGAGTACAAATTTTCGTCGATTCGACGACTTCTACTTCCATTTTACTCATTTCTTCTTTACTGAGTGGTATGAATATGGTCGGCGGCCACTGTGGTGTGGTGGTAAGCAGTGCGCGCTTCCATTTCACAGGGCCTGGGTTCAAGCCCTGGTGAAAGCAGGATCATAAAAAAATTTAGAAAAAATGTTTTTTTCTTAACAGCGGTCGCCCCTCGGCAGGCAATGGCAAACCTCAGAGTGTATTTCTGCCATGAAAAACAGCTTCTCAGCGTAAAACTGTAGGTCCCTCCTCTTTGTGTGACAACATCAAGACGCACGCCACAAATCGGAGGAGAAGTTCTGCCAAACACTAACATATGTGTAAGCGCCAATCTATTATTATGACTGCGGTCAAATTTTATATATGGTTAGTTCTTCATATTCTCTTGTTGAGAGAAGGCATTTTGTTTTCTTTGAACTACCAGAGTGTGATTTTGTTTGCATTAACTACTCGTCGAACCAAAGTTGAGACTTGTGTCTCATGTGCAGAATTAATTTCTAATTAAAGTTTTGCTGTTATTTTTTTTTTTATATTAATACTAATATAATTTGTTCATTTTTGCCTTGCATTGATCTCCTTTGTGAAGTCCAGCAGAAAATGTAGTCCTTTTTTGATACGCTTGTATAAAATACATAAAATAGAAGCGTATGTGAAATATATTGAATAAACAATATTTTTGAGTGTTTACGAACCTAAAAGTTGTTTTATGATTAATTTCAAACATCAAATTTATAAGTTTAATAATATGTATAACATTTTTAAACAACAGGCTTTTATCAAGACATCGTTTAATCGACTATAATTAGTACTAACGTATTAAAATATGGTAAGTACTCTAGAGTTAAAATTAAATCACAACGTGACGATTTTTACTTGGGGGCCTCATCCAAAGAGTTTGCCACGGGCCTCAGATGGTATAGTTACGCCACTGCCTCAGAGCACTAATTTTTTTCTTTATAAAACCAACCAAAACCAATCAACTAAAAAATAACAAATTCAAGCTTTAAATGCATTTTTATTGCCTTTTTTTACGTTTTCAAATCAAGTTATAAGTAAATTTTTTTAGTAGGTTGTGTTGAAAGTACTGTCAAATAATTTGCGATTCTTAATTCAAGTGTTTGGTAAGAAAAGTATGCAGTAGAAGTCATCTACGTTTAATAAAATTGTATCATATATTAAATTAAGTGAGTGCTTTATCTATATTATGAGTTATTATTAAACACGAGGATGAAACCAAAGACGATATCTACGAGCCAAATTGATAAGTATTATG
>NW_023458745.1:77471-79195 GCF_013731165.1 Rhagoletis pomonella
GGTATGGAAAAGTCCTTTAAAAATTTTGTCCTTAAAAATCCTTGAAAATTTGCAATATTTATTTTTGAAAAAATTATTGTTTTAATTCATACCAGAGTTGTGAAAAATGCATAAAATTTTTTAATGCATAGCATTTTAATGTAAATGCAAAAAAAAACCAATGCATTAGTTTTTGATATGTAATGTAAATGAAAGCTTCAATGCATTAATTTCGAAGAAATAAGGTTAATGATTTTTTTTTTGTATTAACATTAAAATGTTTAAATGATTGCTATTGCAATAATTTATTGCATTAAAAACCCACTAACTCATTTTATTTTGAAGTAAAAATTCTTTGCTGACGTTGAGGGTAGCATTTTAAGGTCAAAAAAGATAGTGACGAACGTTAAGGCTGGCTTTCACTATGTCAAGTTCAATTGCATTTGTCGTTAAATAGGTAACAACACAGTAGGTCCTCAGTCGTGTACATGCGCATGTTCTGAAATTTTTTAGTTTTTGTGGTACAGTGTTATTCATAGTTTTGAAATACATGTATTTCATGAAAGCAAAAAATAAAAATAGTTGACATCACTTTCTTTTTTAAACGCCTAGGATATCACTGACCATTATAAGGGACCCTGAAAGACCGGAAGGCTCAAAGCTTTACAAATTTGTTGATGTGATTTTGAAATGAACGATAGAAAATTAGCCGGTATACATATTTTAAAATTTTTAGAATCAGTGGTGGAAATTTTATACTGAAAGGGTTAAGAAACCTTTAGTTTAAAAGTGTGATACTAAATGCCTTTCGCCATAAACGGCGCCAATTTTCAGGTTTATCAAGCCTCTAGAAGTACAAGATTAATTGTTGCCTTTCACGAAGTTCTTTAAATAAATCTTCACCTAAATACTGAAGTATATTTACGAATATCACGTTTTATTATATGCTTAAATTTAATTTCTTAATTTTAGTAAGTATTTCTTTACTGCTTACACCCGAATGTCGGGGGTTTCTACTAGTTTTAATAAATTGTCAGGCTAATTTCTTATAAAATTTACGTTTAGGTTTTTGCATCTTAAGCATACATCGATCATTTTATTTTAGAAAATCAATGTGAAATAATTGCAGAAACGATTAACCGATTTGCTGTGCAACCAATATGTCTGATTTTTAAATAATTTTTGTAAACAAATCGGCAAGTACATATCGTTCCCCGCATGCCAATGCCAATGAAGTTTGAATTTTTTTACGAGACTTAACTGTGCATTCATGTAATTGACATTGTGAAATATGTGGTTTCTGTGTACGCATGGTATTCCGGGTTTTGGTATAACATAGGACATCCAAAGGTTAATCAAGTCAACCCAACCACTCAAAATTGATAAATTTGCACATTCATGCTTCTGGCATAAGGGCGACGAAATGTATTTACTTCACATTTATTAATTTTTTATACGCCTGTCCTACATATCTTCGTAGTAAGAAAATAGTAGTCATATTTCGATTTCCTGTTAATATTCCTCTATTTGCATGAAAACAAGTAAAACAACTAAGAAAGTCTAAGTTCGGGCGGAGTCGAACATTAAATACCCGGCGCTAGTATTAAATAAATGTTTTTTCACCTTTCCGAAGGCTACCGCTACATGGTAAGCCGGCGTGTATCAATTTTGAGTAAATTTGCGTCCTTAAATTTCGAAATATCGCAGTTTCAAGCATTTCTGAAATTTACCGTTATATGAAAAGC
>NW_023458745.1:79295-83936 GCF_013731165.1 Rhagoletis pomonella
ACTGCAGCCAATGCAAATTGTGCATAGACATTAATGATGAGGTGGTGCAGTGCGAAAGGTGTCTAAAAACTTTACATGTTCGGATCTCGATAAGCGTCAGCTAAATGATCTAAAACTTGGTTCCAATCAAAACTATGTGTGTAATTTTTGTGAAAACGTCCAAAACTGTTGTTGTTGTGGTTGTTGTAGCCGCTACAACAACCCCGCCCAGATCGGTTCATTCATCATTTGGCATATCCGCGTTCAGTCTGCTCAGGTATGAGTTTAACGTCCAATACTCTTCAATATCGCTTGGATTAAGTGAAGTTAACCCTAGAACACACACCCGGGTACAAATGTATCCACTTTCAACTTTGAAGTGTTGTAACTTTTGAACCGCTATACCTCTATACCGCTAACTTCAGATCTAGGAAGATTATTTAGTTTTGAGTTCAAATTCAAAATTTGAACCAGATCGGGCCATTGGTTCAGGAGCTACAGCCTTCCAAACACATTATATACGTAAACACACACCCGGGATACGTTTGTACCCCAATAGTAAAAATCCTCATAATAATAAAAAAAAAACATTTTTTATATTATTTTTTTATTTGAAAAATTAAAAATATTCATTTCACACATTATATTATTGACTTTTATTATAAAAATTATAAAAATGCATCTTATATCTAAGGAAAATCATGGCAAATAGAGCAATTTGTTGATGTGACCGAATGTTCAAGACACATTGGCTTCTTACATTTGTCGCACAGCTTTCTGGTTTTTCTACGGCGTTTTTCCTCTTGTGCGGGACATAAATAGCAAGATCCGGACACAGGTTTTGGCGTGCGCGCTGCGGCAGATGTTGATGCTGCTGTTGACACCATTGATTCCACCGGTCGGTTGAAATATGCTTCAAGCAATTTTAGAAAAATTTCGCGTCACTTGACGATTTATGGCTCTGGCTTCAATAATGGGCCTACACAATGCTTCAGCCAAGCTGCGCAGGATCTGCTTACGCTTGTTGTTTGTTCTCCAAGGCAACATAGGGTTATTCAAATCGTAGACAATGTAGGCTGCAAGAGCTGTAATGTCCAACATGTTGAAGAACATCGGTAGTAGCCATCGTTTTGTTTGTCTTTGTGTTGGATATTCCGCAAACATTTGGTCCATTCGATCAACACAACCTTTGGTACGATTATAATATTCAATTATTTCAGGTTTCCCACTGTCAGCTATTTCAGCATCATTATGCATGGTCGAAAGCAAAATTACTGCTTTATTTTTTTTTGGGAACATAAGAGCACATTGTCACATTATTTTTGAAGCCAAATGTCGTTGAACCAATTGTCCTGTTTTTGTTCTGCTTCATTTCTTGAGGAATATATGATTTGTTTTTGCGCAAAGTTCCAACGATCGTGAGTTTCCAGGTGAGAAGCAGTTCTGCAACTGGCAAGGTCGTAAACAAATTGTCCATTGTAATGTTTCGGCCACTTCCTTGGTATTTGGCAGACAAATCCTTCACCACTCGTTCGCCTTGGTTCGTTTCCCTACCAGTTTCTGCTTGGCCAGTATATATTTGTCCATGCAGTGGATATGCATTTGTGGCATCGCAAATCCACCAAACCTTGATACCATATTTAGCAGGTTTTGACGGTATGTACTGCGTAAACCGTGTGCGTCCACGGTAAGGAAATAATTGTTCATCAATCGTCAAGCATGAGCTGGGCTTGTAATGTGCAGCAAGATTATTGTTCATCATCGTCCACAACTCACTGATCGGTACTGCTTTATCAGTTAGTAAGCGTGTTGCACGAGTGTTTTTATCGTCAAATCTTAGGAACCGCAATATCGAACAGAAACGGTTGACTCCCATTGTGGCGCGATATAAAGGATAGTTTTTGACGCTCCATAAATCTCGAACATGTTCTCCATTGCTATGGTTCGCACCAGTCATAATAAGTATGCCAAAAAATGCATACAGCTCTGTTATTGACACAGGCGTCCATGACTTAGGAGTTGTGTTTGGATGCGCATTGTTGTAAGCGTTATAAGTTTCTTTTGCTAACTTATTTGTGTGGCGCATAATTATATCAGCCATTTCAACGTTCATGAAACATTTGAATGTTTGCTCTATTGACAACATTTCAGTGCATCTAGCTGGTCCAGAACGTTCTCTTATAATATTTTGTCTGAATACCTGACGACTTACATTTGGTTCTTTCATCCACTCAGTACCATCACGTGCAACAAATTTTTCGGCACTAGCAGGTAATTCATTATTTTCTTCTACTTCTTCTTCTTCATCGTCTTCTTCATCATCCTCATAGTCCGCATAATCAGGTAATACTTCTGCGGCACTTTGCGAAACTTCAGCATCGTCATCAGCAATTTCAATGTCATTGATTTGAATTTCTTCTTCATCTTCTGAGTCAAAGTCATAGGGAGCGTCATCGTCACAAATTTCATCAAATAAAGATTGTATATATGATTCTCGCTGTTCCTCAGTTAGTCTGCATAATAAAAAAAATTAGTATATGTTTACATTGTTGCTTATTTTACATTTTTTACCTTCTATATGCTGCACTTGATAAATATTCGTTTCTTCTTGAAGTCATTTCGTATCCAGTTATTTATAGTTTCAGTTATATTTATTTTCACTTATATTTTCACTTCTTACACTTTTGAGCACCAAAACAATAATAAAAATATCAACAGGCAGCATTTATAACAACACCTCGTGTGAAAACAACCCTTGCAGCTGCATATAAAATACAAAAACCAGTTATACCAGTGTATTTGCTACCTACGTACCCATACCTTGCGCGACCTTTTTGCACATATCTTTTGAACCAGGTAGAATATTTCCATGAAATAAAAACCAAAATGTGTATTCGTTGTTACTCTACAAGTATATTATTATAAATTATATTATTTTGTTTTGCATTTATCAGGACAACAACAAAAACAAAAATCCACTGTTGCATGTCCTGACTTTATTTGCCCATATCGCTGGAACCAGTAGGAATATTCGAATGAAACAAAAGACAAAATACTTGTTATATATTAAAATATACATTTCAAAAAAAAAATCATAGAAATCGGTAGAATAAGCATTAAAAAAACCGCAAAATAAGGTCCCGGGTACAAACGTATCCCGGGTGTGTGTTTACGTGGTATTTTCTGGGTGTGTGTTCTAGGGTTAAACAGAAGTTCAATAAACAAGATGAAATAAAGCAGTGCAGTTTATGTCATCACAATATGCCACCATTCTACGTGGAGTAAGGAAAACACAAAGAAAATCGAAGTAGTTGAAAAAGATAATCGTTGCTTACTTGAAGAAATCGCTGAGCTGAAGCCGTTGTTGAAAATACTAAACGATGAAAGGGTTAAAAACGATGTTGTAGTAAGAGGAATAACTTTTGGTGACGTTAAACAAACAGCCAAAGAAGCAGCAATGCACATGTCTAACGAAATAGTAGCAGCCATTGAATCAAATGATATCAAACAAGCTTTCTTCGTCGGAAACAAACGTGCCAAAACTAAGACGATGATTGGAAAATTTGCATACAATAACTGTAAGACTAAACTTATGTCGGCCCAGTCCAAACTGAAGAAAATTGCAGCAATGAAAGATGTGTTTATTTCAAACTGTTTAAGTCAAGAGACACGCACATTATTTAATCACGCGAAATCCCTCAAAGCAGTTGGCTTCAACATTGTCTTTGTTAGAGGCAATAATGTTTTTGTAAAGAAAAATGAGCAAACTCCTACAATAACAATAAAATGATGCAGGATGTTGACAAATTGTTATTAGCTTTTTCGGCAACAACAAATAGAAGAAATGCTTCCCGCGGCTCAGCTGATGTTGATGACGGTGCGGTTTATGAAGAAGAGTGTGAATAGCAAATGGCTATAGCGCGATGCTACCACCTAGTTTAAATTTTTATATAGTTATTAAATTTTTTATGAATTTTAATAACTATTTTAAATGCTTAAACACGTATAATGATTATTTAAGTCAGATTAATTATGATTTTTTAAATGATGTTTCATTAAACATAAGAAGCGCTTCGTCCTTACGTAAATTTAACCAGCTTAGAAGTTTACTCAGTGAATTGCATACATTGCCAGATGTTATAGCAATCCAAGAAACTTGGTATAGCAATGAAAACGCCAGTATTTACGAAATTCCTGGTTATAATAGCGTACACTCCTGTAGAGCAGATGGTTATGGTGGCACGTCTATTTACACAAGCACTAAATTAAATTATGTAGTTAACGGGATACTATATAAATTGCATCTCTATTACCCTTAATACGATCAAAATAGATAGAAAACCACTTATCATTGTTTCCACGTATCGATCGCAAAAGTGTGCTGAGAATATATTAATCAAATATATCGATAACTTGTCAACTAACGCAAACGGAGCCGCGGTTTATTTGGGTGATTCAAACATTGATTTATTAACCGAAAACTCCTCAAGTCGGTCTTTAAGTAGTTTGTTTAGTATGTATGGCCTGTAAAGTTGACATACATTAGTTACTCGTCGGACAAGCGGGGTGTCTATAGATAATGTTTTTAGTACCTTGAACAGAAAACCTTGAATTAATTCTATCGAATGTGCATTGTCAGATCATAATTTATTAACTTGCAAA
>NW_023458745.1:84036-84244 GCF_013731165.1 Rhagoletis pomonella
ATATATATTTAACGAAAGAAGATACCGAAAAGCATTGAACAGTGCACACATCTCATAAGGAAAAGTGAATTATTACGAAATACTAATACAGTGGCAGCACTATAGCTATTTTCGAATCTCGCGTTTCAGCTGGCAAAGATTGTCAACTTCTTTTTAATAACAAAATAATCTATCTTAGGTTGATAAAACTATGTGTTTCTTTAATAAA
>NW_023458745.1:84254-85975 GCF_013731165.1 Rhagoletis pomonella
TCTTTAATAAATAAGTTAAATTATATATTTTAATAGTGTTTAAAAAGTGTGAACAGGTGATTTAGTGAATCTTTGTCGGTGTAATTGCCCATCGAAAACAACGAAATTTAACAAAAGTTTTTTGTTCATAACTTTTAAATGGTTAATAATATTATCTCCCCCCTCCGGATTGTTATTAGGGGGCCGAAACGAGTCGTTTGGTACACCTCCCGACTTTTCCGCACCTTTTTTAGGGGTTGTTACCCCACTCTAGAGAATTACCAAAACTTTCTCAAGAAAACAATTTTCTTGATGCTCATGAAAAACTTTGCAAGTTAATAAATTATGATCTGACAATGCACATTCGATAGAATCAATTCAAGGTTTTCTGTTCAAGGTACTAAAAACATCATCTATAGACACCCCGCTTGTCCGGCGAGTAACTAATGTATGTCAACTTTACAGGCCATACATACTAAACAAACTACTTAAAGACCGACTTGAGGAGTTTTCGGTTAATAAATCAATGTTTGAATCATCCAAATAAACCGCGGCTCCGTTTGCGTTAGTTGACAAGTTATCGATATATTTGATAAATATATTCTCAGCACACTTTTGCGATCGATACGTGGAAACAATGATAAGCGGTTTTCCATCTATTTTGATCGTATTAAGGGTAATAGAGATGCAATTTATATAGTATAGTATATTTATATAGACGTGCCACCATAACCGTCTCCTCTACAGGAGTGTACGCTATTATAACCAGGAATTTCGTAAATACTGGTGTTTTCATTGCTATACCAAGTTTCTTGGATTGATATAACATCTGGCAATTTATGCAATTCACTGAGTAAACTTCTAAGCTGGTTAAATTTACGTAAGGACGAAGCGCTTCTTATGTTTAATGAAACATCATTTAAAAAATCATAATTAATCTGACTTAAATAATCATTATACGTGTTTAAGCATTTAAAATAGTTATTAAAATTCATAAAAAATTTAATAGCTATATAAAAATTTAAACTAGGTGGTAGCATCGCGCTATAGCCATTTGCTATTCACACTCTTCTTCATAAACCGCACCGTCATCAACATCAGCTGAGCCGCGGGAAGCATTCTATTTGTTGTTGCCGAAAAAGCTAATAACAATTTTTCAACATCCTGCATCATTTTATTGTTATTGTACGAGTTTGCACATTTTTCTTTACAAAAACATTATTGCCTCTAACAAAGACAATGTTGAAGCCAACTGCTGCTACTATTTCGTTAGACATGTGCATTGCTGCTTCTTTGGCTGTTTGTTTAACGTCACCAAAAGTTATTCCTCTTACTACAACATCGTTTTTAACCCTTTCATCGTTTAGTATTTTCAACAACGGCTTCAGCTCAGCGTAAAATAAGTAAGCAACTATTTCAACTACTTAGATTTTCTTTGTGTTTTCCTTTACTCCACGTAGAACATAAACGCCACTGCTTTATTTCATCTAGTTTATTTAACTTCTGTTTAACTTCACTTAATCCAAGCGATATTGAAGAGTATTGGACGTTAAACTCATACCTGAGCAGACTGAACGCGGATATGCCAAATGATGAATGAACCGATCTGGGCGGGGTTGTTGTAGCGGCTACAACAACCACAACAACAACAGTTTTGGACGTTTTCACAAGAATTACACACATAGTTTTGATTGAAACCAAGTTTTAGATCATTTAGCTGACGCTTATCGAGATCCGAACAT
>NW_023458745.1:86075-93016 GCF_013731165.1 Rhagoletis pomonella
CCACCACTCCAACTAGCTCTCATACATACCAACACCTCACGGCATCACCTACACCAGGAGCCTTTTTACCAATGCGCCACGAGTTCCTAACGTTTCTTTTGCAAGCGCTTTAAAACTAACAACGCAGCCAAACACGGTGAAATCAAACTCCAATCAAGAAACATCTCCAAATATTCAAAGGAATAATACAGAGCAAATGCAGCCGAACCCCCCAACTGGTGGCATAGAAGGAATGATATTGAATCTTAACCAGTGTATGACTCAATTCATATGTTTCTTTCTTCTTTTTTTGGCGCTGTAACCGCCTAAGCGATATTGGCCGAGTTCAGCAAAGCACGCCAGTCGTTTCTCCTCTGTGCCAACTGACGCCAATTGGAAACGCCAAGTGAAGCCAAGTCCTTCTCCACCTGATCTTTCCATCGCAGTGGGAGCCTCCCTCTTCCTCTGCTACCACCAGCGGGTTCCGAGTTGAATACTTTCAGAGCTGGAGCGTCGGTGTCCATTCGAACGACATGGCCAAGCCAGCGGAGCCGCTGTATTTTAATTCGCTGCACTATGTCCATATCGTTGTAAAGCTCATACAGTTCATCGTTCCTCATCGTTCTGCGGTACTCGCCGTCGCCAACGTGTAAAGGCCCGCAAATCTTCCGCAAAATCTTTCTCTCAAACATTCCAAGAGCCGCCTCATCGGATGTTGTCATTGTCCATGCTTCTACGCCATATACCAGCACGGGCATGATGAGTGACTTATAGAGCGCGGTTTTCGTACGTCGAGAGAGGACTTTACTCCTGAATTGCCTACTCAGTCCAGAGTAGCACTTGTTGGCAAGAGTGATTCTACGTTGGATTTCAATGCTGACATTATTATCGGTGTTAATGCTGGTTCCCAAGTAAACGAAATTCTCTACTTTCTCGAAATTGTAACTGTCAACAGTGACGTGGGTGCCAAGGCGCGAATGTGCTGACTGTTTGTTTGATGACGGGAGATACTTCGTCTTGTCCTCGTTTACCACCAGACCCATTCGCTTTGCTTCCCTATCCAACTTGGAAAAGGCAGAACAGAATTCGCGGTTTTTGTTAGCGATGATGTCGATGTCATCGGCATGAGCCAGCAATTGCACCCTCTTATAGTAAATTGTTCCTGAGCGGTTCAGTTCTGCAGCTCTTATTATCTTCTCCAACATCAGATTAAAGAAGTCACATGAAAGGGAGTCGCCCTGTCTGAAACCCCGTTTTGTGGCGAACGGCTCGGAGAGGTCTTTTCCAATTCTGACGGAGCTGGTGGTATTGCTCAACGTCATTTTACACAACCGTATGAGTTTTGAGGGGAGGCCAAATTCAGACATAGCGGCGTATAGGCAACTCCTTTTAGTGCTGTCAAAAGCGGCTTTAAAGTCGACAAATAGGTGGTGAGTGTCGATCCTTTTCTCGCGGGTCTTTTCCAAGATTTGGCGTATTGTGAATACCTGGTCTATGGTGGATTTGCCAGGTCTAAAGCCACACTGATAAGGCCCAATCAGCTCATTGACGGTGGGCTTCAGTCTTTCACACAATACGCTCGATAAGACCTTGTAACCTATGCTTAGAATGCTGATCCCGCGGTAGTTGGCGCGAATGGCGGGGTCACCTTTCTTGTGGATTGGGCAGAGCACACTTAAATTCCAGTCGTCGGGCATGCGTTCATCTGACCATATTCTGCACAAGAGTTGATGCATGCACCTTATCAACTCCTCGCCGCCGTACTTGAATAGCTCAGCTGGCAGGCTATCAGCTCCAGCGGCTTTGTTGTTTTTCAGCCGCGTTATTGCTATACGTACCTCGTCATAGTCAGGCGGTGGAACGTCGACTCCGTCGTCATCGACTGCGGGCTCGGGTTCTTCTTCTCCACAACTTTCCGTGCTGCTACCATTTAGTAGGGCGGAAAAGTATTCCCTCCATAATTTAAGTACGCTCTGGACATCAGTTATTGTTCTTACAAGAGTGCGCCCCGGTCTTTTAACCTTCCGTAAGTAGCCTAACTCTGGTAAAATTTTCGGGCAACCTCCTGTCGGCCAACATTTCAAGCTCTTCGCACTCACGTATTTCGGCCTCTCTCTTCTTGTTGCGGCAAATACGTCTCGCTTCCCTCTTCAGATCCCTATAGCGGTCCCACATAGCGCGCGTTGCGCCCGATCGCAACGTGGCCCTGTAGGCGGCATCTTTTTTCTCTGCAGCTTCCTGACACTCCTCATCGTACCAGTTGTTCTTTCGGGCTCGCTGAAATCCGACTACTTCTTCGGCGGCGGTACTTAATGAGCGGGAAATGTGGTTCCAATGCTCGCGTATGTCGGTTTGTTGAAGAGCGCTCTCTGAGAGCAGGTGTGAGAGTCGAGTAGCGAAAGCGCTGGCTGTCTGTTGTGATTGCAGCTTTTGACGTTAAGCTTTCCTTGCATATTTGGGCGCACATTTTTTGCTGCACAGAGGCGGGTGCGTATCTTGGCTGCAACAAGATAGTGGTCCGAGTCGATGTTTGGTCCTCGGAGTGTGCGTACGTCTAAAACACTGGAAGCGTGCCTTCCGTCTATCACCACATGATCGATTTGGTTTCTCGTTTTTCGATCCGGAGACAGCCACGTAGCTTGATGGATCTTTTTATGCTTGAACCTAGTACTGCATACTACCATGTTTCGGGCCCCGGCGAAGTCGATCAGCCTCAATCCGTTGTCAGACGTTTCGTCGTGGAGGCTGAATTTTCCGACGGTGGTTCCAAAGATCCCTTCCTTGCCCACCCTGGCATTGAAGTCGCCAAGCACGATTTTGATATCATGACGGGGGCAGCGCTCGTACGTGCGCTCCAAGCGCTCATAGAAGAGATCCTTGGATGCCTCATCCTTCTCTTCCGTCGGGGCATGGGCGCAGATGAGCGAGATGTTGAAGAATCTCGCTTTGATGCGGATTGTGGCTAGACGCTCGTCCACCGGGGTGAACGACAGTACTCGGCGACGGAGTCTCTCTCCCACCACAAATCCAACACCAAATTTGCGCTCCTTTACATGGCAGGTGTAGTAGACGTCGCAAGGCCCCAGATATTGTTTGCCTTGCCCCTTCCAACGCATTTCTTGGATGGCGGTGATGTCAGCTTTTGTCCTTACGAGGACATCAACCAGCCGGGCAGAGGCACCTTCCCCATTAAGGGTCCCGACATTCCAGGTGCATGCCCTTAAATCGTAGTCCTTTAAACGTTTGCCGTGGTCGTCATCATAAGGGGGGGGGGTCTCATCCGAGGCTTTGCCTTGCTTCTTCACTGGAAGTGGTTTTTACGTGGCGGGTCCCAAGCACAGCGCACAACCCATTGCTGGGACGGGGGTGGTTTCGCAACCAAATACACGTTTATATAGCGAGCCGCTTGCTCCAAGCAGACACCCGCCTGCACCTACTGGTGAACAGACGCTGCAGACTTCAGTGAGACCTTAAACCGAATAAGTCAGAGTGGCCCCACCGAAGCTCCCCCTTCATATCTACTGTGCAAAATATGATTCAAGACCTCATAAACGCCTCAAAACCAATTGTTGCAAATTTTAGTGAATAAAAATGGGTGAGTTGAAAATTTGCTTATGGAACGCTAAACCAGCATAGATTAGAACTCAGTCAATTTCTCACTGAATATAACATAGATGTTATGCTACTGTCCGAGACACATTTAAGAAATAACCTGGATACAAATTCTATGTGCCACAAATCACACAGATGATAAGGCTCATGGAGGTACAGCGGTGCTGATTAGAAATCGCCTAAAGCACTATATTCTAGACTCAAAAGCAACAGCCTGTCTGCAAGAAACTACCACATGCTTACGAAACCGCGACCGACACTCGAATCCGTCGGTAATTTATTGCCCACCGCGATTTTTAATTTCTGAAAATGACTAAAGATTTCTTTGATAGCCTGGGTAATAGATTCCTGGCAGGAGGCGACTTCAACGCAAAGCATACTTACTAAGGATCACGCCTTATTAACCCAAAAGGGCGGAAGTTATACAATACTATTATAAACAGGCACAATAGACTAAATGTCACATCTCCTGGTAAACCTACTTACTGGCCCACCGATATAAAGAAGATACCACGATACCTAATAGATTTCGCAATTACAAGAAACATAGACAGAAATAACATAACAGCAGAAACTCTAGCTGAACTATCATCCGATCACTCCCCTATGTTAATAAAACTATATGAACAACCCCAAAACATCGAGATTGAGCCTCGTCTAACTTCAAATAATACCAACTGGCTTAACTATAAAAAGTAGTCACATTAAATTAAATGCTGCACTTAACTGCGAGGGTGATATGTACTCGTTTGTTGAAGATTTTAAAGAAAAGATTACTTCGGTTGCTGGCCAAATCCAAGTACCACCAACGCCTACATCAGTTACAAATACCGAAATAGAAAAACTTGTGGCAGAAAAGCGTCGCCTAAGAAGACAGTGGCAGAGCCATCGCTCACCAACCTCACAGCTACTGTATAAAGCTGCCAGTAGAAAACTGAAACAAGCCCTCAAACGTGCAGAGGATCGCAACTTGCAAAGGTACATTAAGAAGCTTTCCCTGAATTCTACTGAAAGATACTCTATGGAAATGCCAATTAGGAACCAAAGTAATACCTGGGCTCGTAGTGAGCAGGAGAGAGCCGAGTGTTTTTCAAACCATTCAAATAATGTTTTTCAGCCAAACTGCCCAACGAACAACTTCAGGCTGTCACGGTTAAGCAAAAATACAAATGAGCTATACACACCTAGCAAGACGAACTCTTCAGAAGTAAAAGCTATAGTAAAGCAGCTTAATCCAAAGAAATCGCCGGTTGCTGATTTTATAATTCCGAAAATGCTAATAGAGCTACCGAATGTTACACTAGCAATTCTTTCTGAGCTTTTCAACGCTATCGTCAAATTCGGTTACTTTCCGAAATCATTGAAAGGGTCGAAGCCAAACCTGGAAAAGACGCAACGCAGCCGTCTTCGTACAGACCAATAAGCTTACTGCCCTGTCTTTCCAAAGTATTCGAAAAAGGACTATCAAAGATATCTCCCTTTCTCCGTGAACGCAGTTTAATACCAGCACACCAATTTGGTTTCCGATAAAAACATGGTACAATTGAACAAATTAATCGAATTACAAATGAAATCAGAAGGACATTTGAGCTCATAGAGTACTGCTGTGCAATTTTTCTCGATGTGGCACAAGCATTCGACAAAGTGTGGCACGACTGTCTTATATATAAAATTAAAAAATCGATACCGCCGAAATTCCACAAAATATTTGAATCATACATATCTAACAAAACATTCGCTGTAAAAGTATATAATTTCAGTGTAGAAGACATCCGATAACGGCTGGCGTTCCTCAAGGTAGTGTACTCTGGCCTATGCTGTATATCATCTACACTTCAGATATTCGAACTAGCGAGGATATACTAACATCCACCTTCCCTTATAATACTGCCTTAATAAGTCGTAATAAATGTGCCAATAGAAGTTCATTTTGATGCACTTTCGTGGGAATGATAAATACCTATGCATGTCTAGTTTTCTCGGTCAAACCATCTTGATTCCCTGATGAATTTGCCGATGTCATTTATGGTTGATCCTAATATATCTGCTAGTTTTGTTTGTATGGGTCTACCTAGTGCTTTACGCCTAATATCCGCTAGACCTGGGCATTTTTAAAGGAAATGCTGAACGCTTTCCTCGCTACCCTCAATTTCACAGATTCGGCAAACTCTATGATATGGGAGCCCCATTCTCTCTGCACGTTTGCCTATGGGCCAGTGGCCCGTAATGGTTGCTACAATTTTAAATACCTCTGCCCTTGATCTATTAAGCAGGTCTAGTGTCTTCGTACTGTTATAGTCAGGCCAGAGTTCTGTAGCTATTTTACAAGTTCGTATGTCTCCTTGCCAGTCCAAGAAAGTGCAAACCAATTTCTCTTTGAACGAATCCGTGGGGGCATCCCAGTGCTACAGCCTCGGATTCTTCCAAGTAGGCTCTTGCCCTCGCCAATTCATCGGCCTTCTCATTGCCTTCAATGTTCCTATGGCCGGGAACTCAGACAAGAGAGACGCTTATTGACGCCGACACTGAGCGTAGTTCAGTTTTACACTTCTGGACTAGCTGGGATTTGGTGATCGGTGAGGTTAGTGTTAACAGAGCCGCTTGGCTGTCAGAGTATATTGTTGCCTTCTTTATTCTGCCCATGCCTTCTAGAACCTTACAAGCTTCAAGGATGCCTAAGACTACCGCTTGGAAGAGTCTTGCCTCATTCCCTAGACGGAGAGATAAGGAGACGTCGAGTTCCTCGGAGTATACACCTGCCCCAACACCACAGTCCATCTTTGAGCCGTCGGTGTAGAGAGAGATTGCCTCTTTATCGGCCACTCTGCCCCTCCTCCACTCTCTTCTGGATGGGATTCTCACCTGTATGTTATCGAAGCTGAGGATGGATACCAAATAGTCTGTATTTTGTAGTGGTTGTATTTCGTTGATGATCGTCCCGTACCTGAATTTGCGTGTTCCCCATAGTCCTGACTCTCTGAGTCTGACTGCAGATTTCATGGCCACTTTTAGGTGGAGATCAATAGGGGTTAAGTGTAGGATAGTGTTTAACGCTTCTGTCGGGCATGACCTAAGTGTAACCTGCCCCCACTGCTCTTTGTAGCTTAAAGAGTACTAGAGGAACATTTACTACGCATAGAAGAATAACTGGCAAACTGGCGCATAAAACGTCTGGCAACGTCGTGCAATGTCGGAAATTTTCAAGAAAATATTTGCTTGGCAGAGGATTCGTTTTGTTTTGGATTTATGCGCCAGAAATATTTAATATGAAGTATAAAATGCTAACTAGAGCCAATAAAGAAAACTGCAGCCAATGCAAATTGTGCATAGACATTAATGATGAGGTGGTG
>NW_023458745.1:93116-94901 GCF_013731165.1 Rhagoletis pomonella
TTGGTCTGTATGAAGACGGCTGTGTTGCGTCTTTTCCAGGTTTGGCTTCGACCCTTTCAATGATTTCGGAAAGTGACCGAATTTGAGGATAGCGTTGAAAAGCTCAGAAAGAATAGCTAGTGCAACGTTCGGTAGCTCTATTAGCATTTTCGGAATTATAAAATCAGCAACCGGCGATTTCTTTGGATTAAGCTGCTTTACTATAGCTTTTACTTCTGAAGAGTTCGTCTTGCTAGGTGTGTATAGCTCATTTGTATTTTTGCTTAACCGTGACAGCCTGAAGTTGTTCGTTGGGCAGTTTGGCTGAAAAACATTATTTGAATGGTTTGAAAAACACTCGGCTCTCTCCTGCTCACTACGAGCCCAGGTATTACTTTGGTTCCTAAGTGGCATTTCCATAGAGTATCTTTCAGTAGAATTCGGGGAAAGCTTCTTAATGTACCTTTGCAAGTTGCGATCCTCTGCACGTTTGAGGGCTTGTTTCAGTTTTCTACTGGCAGCTTTATACAGTAGCTGTGAGGTTGGTGAGCGATGGCTCTGCCACTGTCTTCTTAGGCGCCGCTTTTCTGCCACAAGTTTTTCTATTTCGGTATTTGTAACTGATGTAGGCGTTGGTGGTACTTGGATTTGGCCAGCAGCTGAAGTAATCTTTTCTTTAAAATCTTCAACAAACGAGTACATATCACCCTCGCAGTTAAGTGCAGCATTTAATTTAATGTGACTACTTTTTATAGTTAAGCCAGTTGGTGTTATTTGAAGTTAGACGAGGCTCAATCTCGATGTTTTGGGGTTGTTCATATAGTTTTATTAATATAGGGGAGTGATCGGATGATAGTTCAGCTAGAGTTTCTGCTGTTATGTTATTTCTGTCTATGTTTCTTGTAATTGCGAAATATATTAGGTATCGTGGTATCTTCTTTATATCGGTGGGCCAGTAAGTAGGTTTACCAGGAGATGTGACATTTAGTCTATTGTGCCTGTTTATAATAGTATTGTATAACTTCGGCCCTTTTGGGTTAATAAGGCGTGATCCCCAGTAAGTATGCTTTGCGTTGAAGTCGCCTCCTGCCAGGAATCTATTACCCAGGCTATCAAAGAAATCTTTAGTCATTTTCAGAAATTAAAAATCGCGGTGTGCAATAAATGGCCGACAGATTCGAGTCTCGGTCGCGGTTTCGTAAGCATGTGGTGGTTTCTTGCAGACAGGCTGTTGCTTATGAGTCTAGAATATATTGCTTTAGGCGATTTCTAATCAGCACCGCTGTACCTCAATGAGCCTTATCATCTGTGTGATTTGTGGCATAGAATTTGTATCCAGGTTATTTGTGAAATGTGTCTCGGACAGTAGCATAACATCTATGTTATATTCAGTGAGAAATTGACTGAGTTCTAATCTATTCTGGTTTAGCGTTCCATAAGCAAATTTTCAACTCACCCATTTTTATTCACTAAAATTTGCAACAATTGGTTTTGAGCGTTTATGAGGTCTTGAATCATATTTTGCACAGTAGATATGAATTGAGTCATACACTGGTTAAGATTCAATATCATTCCTTTTATGCCACCAGTTGGGGGGTTCGGCTGCATTTGCTCTGTATTATTCCTTTGAATATTTGCAGATGTTTCTTGATTGGAGTTTGATTTCACCGTGCTTGGCTACGTTGTTAGTTTTAAAGCGCTTGCAAAAGAAACGTTAGGAACTCGTGGCGCGTTGGTAAAAAAAGGCTCCTGGTGTAGTTGATGCCGTGAGGTGTTGGTATGTATGAGAGCTAGTTGGAGTGGTGG
>NW_023458745.1:95001-97928 GCF_013731165.1 Rhagoletis pomonella
TGATGCCGTGAGGTGTTGGTATGTATGAGAGCTAGTTGGAGTGGTGGAAGAGCGTACGGCTGTGTTGCGCTGATTCATGCGAGACTTTAAGTCTTTGTATACAGGGCATCCCCTGTGTGTGGGGGTGTGGTTACCTCCGCAAGCGGAAGCGTGAAGGTCGCCACAGGCAACACATACTGGGCGCAAGGTGCAGTATGTTCTTGTATGCCCAAATTCTTGACAATTTGTGCACTGTACGGGACAGTTTCGCTTGTGCGGCTCCTCCACTGTTATTCTTCGGTGTAGAAGGTATCGTAAGTTGTATATGGGGTGCATTGCGTTTTTATTGATTGGCCTTGTTTCTGGCTTAAGTTCTACCTTAAACATAGGCTGAGCGATTTTTCCTCTGCTGATAATATTGACAACATTTTTAACAACAAATCCTGCCTTCTCTAGAGCATGAGCAGTATCACCAATGGGTACACTTGATTCTATACCTTTTATTACTACTTGCAGTCCTTTACTGCTTTTGAGCTGGTATGTATAACAGTTTTTCTTGTCGTCATTAAGGCGCTTGGTTACCAAACGGTAATTTTCTTCAGTTAGAATCTGAAGTTTGGTCTCTTTAATGTTCCCTTTGGTAATTGACGTTACGTGGAACGTATTGTCTCCAATAAGCTGAATTAATTTATTCACGAGCTCACTACAGTTTTGCTCTCGTAAATAGATTGGGGGCGGTTTGGGTTTGCCTTTGGAAACTTCATTGGGCTCTTTGTCACATTCATCCAGAAGCGCAAACTTATTTCCCAATAGAGGGTTAATGTCAGTGGTTTGCGGTTTTGCAATTTTTTTTGCTGCTGTGGGCTTAATTTTCGTTTGACTTGTATGTACCTATCAATACCCTCAATGTTGACTCAAACAATGTACGGGTTGTTGGATTAAGTAGGTCAACTTGCTCTGCGCTGCGTTGCTTGGCGTGGGCTGGTGCCGATATTCCCGTTTGTGCAGGTGTGGGTGAACTGCGTTGTGAAACCGCTGTCATTGCTGAAGTCGTGGTTGTTGTCGTTGTTGTGAGAGCTGCGCTCACCGTTGTTACTGTGCTTGTTGCTAAGCAAGTGCTTTGTTGTTGCGTTAGAACAACTTGGTCTACCAGAGACATTGGCGACTGTACATGCCAAGATGTAAACCACGAGGTTTGGAGGGAGGGAGAGAACGATTTATCGCGATCAGCATTGTTTGAGGGGGAAACGAACGAAAAGTAAGCCTTTCGTCGCTCAGCTGAATGATTTCAGTCAGCTTCTGTTACGGCAAGGTTTATTTCACTGCACTTGGTGCTTGTTTCACTATTCGGTAAGCGCGGTGGGGCCGGAGTTGCTTTTATTTTATTGTATGGCATGTTGTCACATTGAATTGATTTTCTCGCCACATCGCGAAAATTAAGAAAAAGGTAGTTTATAACACTGTGAGACAAATGGTAGGGGTCAGTGATCGGGAAGGGTTCAAACTACCGGGGAAAGTTATATCGGTAAAAAAGAAGTTATACATGTCCCGGCGTTTCGCTGGGTCACGTCTAGGAATCGAGATATATATATAACTATCATATAGGGGAAATTGTCACCTTTGGTGGTCTTTTTTTGACATAACTCGAGAACCACTAGTCCGATTTTGCTCAAACAAATTTAAAAAAATTAAAAATTACAATTCCTTTAATCTGTTCATATAACGTTTTTCTATTTAATCAACAGTTTTAAAAAAATTTTATAGTTTAGGCAAAAAATTTTTTTTTTCTTCATACATTTATTTTTTACCGGCAAAACTGTTGATTATATAGAAAAACGTTATATGAACAGATTAAAGGAATTGTAATTTTTAATTTTTTTTAATTTGTTTGAGCAAAATCGGACTAGTGGTTTTCGAGTTATGTCAAAAAAAGACCACCAAAGGTGACAATTTCCCCTATATGATAGTTATATATATATATCTCGATTCCTAGACGTGACCCAGCGAAACGCCGGGACACGTATAACTTGTTTTTGACCGATATAACATTTCCCGTTGGTTTCATCCCATTCCCATTTTGACTGTCGCATAGTGTAATTATAGGCAAATAAGCCGAAAGCTTATTTATGCCTAGTATTGTCTTTTCGCGTTGGTGTTGTTCTTTTTTTTTTTTGCTTTACGTGAATTATTATTAATTTCTCGGCGGAGCCATTAGAAAAACATGTCCGCACAGGTTGACAGTCAATAATAACAATTGTTTATTTTTGAACCCTAAATTCACGACTTTAAATCGATGTAAAAAGAAAATCGGAACCAACTTTTACAAATGCTTTGGTATTTGTTTATATTTTGACCTCTTTTAATGAATGCAATTGCTCTCATTCCCATCACTTTTTGAGTGTTGCACTGTGTAATTAATCGTCACGTTAAGAACCAGGGATGTTGCGAATATTTGCATTCCCATTCGTTATGCGAATGATTCGCATCATTTTCCACATTAGCTTGATGATATGAATATTTTGCGAATGCGAATATGTACATGGGCAGAGCGCGCAAGTAGCGACCACTAAGCACACAACGCATATGTTAATGGTTATTCCAATTTAACGTTTAGTTTTTTTTTACAGACAAAACAGGACGCTCCTGCATGTTGTAGAAAATAGAAATATGTAGATCTAATTGGGCGCTCTCAAATTTGTTCGCATTTTTTGTTAACGTTTGCACTTTATCCTCTTTTTTGATGATCTGTAAAATATTTCAGTGCTATTCATATTTTACGTAGTTGTATAAATAGTTACATATATTTTAGTTAATTTTTGTACTTTATTCGTCGAAAGTGAACAATAGGTCAGTGCAGTCGGCCTTATATACGAGCCTCTAAGGCCGAGGCCACGCAATGAGCGGCATTTCTGTATGGCGCCATTCAGCCGCTCATTGCGTGGCCACTT
>NW_023458745.1:98028-99239 GCF_013731165.1 Rhagoletis pomonella
CGGCATTTCTGTATGGCGCCATTCAGCCGCTCATTGCGTGGCCACTTTAATAGTATTTCATGTGTTAATTTTACGCCGCTCAGCCGATTTGCCGCTCATTGCGTAGCCTCGGCCTAAGAACTCGCCTAATAAAAGGAAGGGAAGCAAAATTACTTTTTCTGAAATGAACATAGTTAATTTGTTTTTGTTATTTTATGGCCTTATAACAATTAATGAAAAACTTATTGTAGAAAAGTAACAATAATGTGAAAAAATTGTACAAGTGATAGCTATTTCGGAAATCACCACATTCCGCTCTGGTCCAATGCTCCATAACTTGGGTCCACCTAGACAACAACTTTTTCTGGACCGTGGCACATTCGGCAACCGAATCATGTTGCCGATCGGCCATGAAGAGGCGCATAACAAGTTACTAGTATGCAACCTGATCCTTTTGCACATACTTTAAAACTACGACCCAGTGGACCACCTGGTCCTCAAATTTTTGCAGGGTTATGTCAAATATGACGCGGTATGGACCGCCACCTACTGGAAAGCATTACCCACTCCCTTTGACTTTAACGAACAACAGCTTTCACAGCACAAAAAAGGTATTAAAAATTCATTCGCACAATAGAAACTGTCAAAATGTGCAAAAATGTGCCGGGATGGAATTGAAAAGAACACAAGTTCTGGGCCAAATAGTTTACAACCCAATAAAATTACAAAGTATTACGAAATAAAATATGAGTTATAACTGCGGTTACCATCCGTCCTGTATTATACGTGACAGTCCTCTTTTTTGACCAATTGTCCTGGCAATTCATTTATTTTATACGGGACCCCAAATGTTCTGTATTTCTTTTAATGTCTTCGTTCGGTATTTCGACGCGTTAAAAGCTCATTAAAATGGCATGCCTATGAACCAGTTTTAAATGATGTGGAATATAATCGTAACTTTCTCCATAAAAAGTTATTATTTTCTAATCTGAATGCCTGTGCTTCGAATAGAGGAACACATACAGTGACCAAAATATAAATTAAGATTCTACATTTTAGCAAGGTTCGGCTATTTTTCTTTTGTTTATTTAATGTTTATTATTTTTTTAAGTAAAGCTTTTCCTAACAAAAACCATATATAACTAAATCTCCGACCTTGTGCAACAACAAATTGTCGAGCATATTAATTGTGTATGAAAAAAATTAGTGGCACCTTCGACAAAACAAAAAAA
>NW_023458745.1:99339-114043 GCF_013731165.1 Rhagoletis pomonella
GTTTGAATAAATTGCAATAGAAATGAAAGAAATTGTAAAACATAAGAGCAAATGCCAAAAAACAGGTGATCTCAGCTGTAGGCATTGTTTGGCAATCAGCTGATAGTGTTTTTACTTAGGAAGCTGTGCGATGCCTTTTATTACAAGGTACAGCACTCGGCTGGGTATTAGCCCAAACCAACTTTTTTTTAAGAGATAAGTAAAAAAGTGATTTTTCCGTTTTTCGAAGTTAGCCTCCGGAATCGAGATATGGGCCTTCGAAGTTCGAATTTTGACCTTTGTTTTTGTTTTATTAATATTTTTGTTAATATTTCTATTATTAGAATATTTAGCTTCTAGGTGTGCTCGTCCTTAAAAGTCTGATGAGGAAATGTGGTGATTTCCGAAATAGCTATCACTTCTACCATTTTTTCAAATTATTGTTGCTTTTCCACAATAAGTTTTCATTAAAAAAACGGCCTCAAGCTCAATAAAAATTGTTGAATATAATTGTTATAAGGCCATAAAATAACAAAAACAAATAACTTAAGGACGAGCACACCTAAAAGTTAAACATTCTAATAATAGAATTATTAGCAAAAACCAACAACCACATGACCAAGTGAATTGCAGCGGAATAGCTTCGCTTGATTGTGTTGGCATAGCAAAATGAAAAAGTGGAATAAAGCAACGATAATTTACAAGGCGAGCTTAGCACAGTGCATAGGCAACTGGCTGAGTCAGTGGGATCGTCGGTTCGAAGCCTACTGAAAGAAGTCTGATGAGGAAATTTGGTGATTTCCGAAATAGCTATCACTTATACCATTTTTTCACATTATTGTTGCTTTTCCACAATAAGTTTTTCGTTAAAAACGGCCTCAAGCTCATTAAAAATTATTGAATATCATAGTTAATTAATGAAAATTTAATTCGTCTGATGGATTCTACCTCATGTCGATGAGTTCATTAGAAATTAGTGAAAAATTAAAAAACACTCAGTTCTTCAATAGCAATGACTTTATTTTAAAACCAAAGTAATTTCATGAACAAATCAACATTAAAAAATCAATATACCAGATTCATCAGTAGCCAGTCTTTTGTCTCTAATAATTTTCCTCAATTTTTTTCTTGTCGATCGCATTACCATCGCTTTTCAACGTCCAGAAATAGTCACCAAGCATGTGGAGGTTTGATTTCCTATCACTTCTCCATAGTGTTTATGTCCTAGTGGAATCGTTCGCCATGTTCTTCGCTAGTGATTTTTTTTTTTAATTTGTCACTCCTTTCTACTCAATCCATCGACATGAGGTAGAATCCATCAGACGACTTGGATTTTATGAATACGTGTTTTTTTTTTTCTTCGGAAAAACTAAGTTTAAAAAATTTTGTAATTGCCATTTTCTGACACTTCAACAGCTTTTTTCTCAAAAACTGGACGTCCTAGAAAAATTTTGTAAATGCACTTCAAATCAGCATTCTATAAAATGAGGTTGGCCCCGTTTTTGAGATAAAGTACGACCAAATTTTGTCGAACCGTGTAATTTATAAAGCGATGACTTAAGCTGATTATAGCTTTTTAGTGTTACTCCTAACATTCGCATTCCGAAAATTCGCATTCGCGAATGTGAAACCAATATAAACGACGCTTAGACAGCCGGTACTACGTACCGGAATGACTCGGGTTTTACCCGACCAAGGGCTGTTGTTTCGGCGATCTAACCCCGTTTAGGTCGGCGAAATCCATCAAACGTTGCGCGATTCTAGGGCCACATCTTCTCCGTACCCTTCTGCTCAGGGCTGGCATAGTCAAACCAAGGGCCAGAAATCTACACCTGCTGCGTATGCCAGAGACGACTGCATACAAACTCCACCTCGGTCAGGTGCAATGCTTGTGACGGGTGGAGTCACCTCCGTAACGGCTCGGGCCTACGTACGCACCGGCAATGGACCACGTCCTTCGTGGCCCCATGCTGTGCGAACCGGACCGCCTCCACGGCAAACCACCACCCGCCTGGGCAGCACACAATCAACACACCCACACCCCAACACAACACAACAATAGACACACAAACAAACACAATAGCACCTACACACCGCCGCCGGCAACTCCTAGTCCCTCCGACAATCTGCTCTGTTTGTCAGTCCAGAATATACCGTAACGTAACATCAGTCAAGTGCAACTCCTGCCTCAGCTGGTGCCACTTTAGGGCGTGCACAGGACTCCGCAACACGCGAGATTGGACGAGTGACTATGTGGGCTCCTGCTGTGCTGCCCAGTCGCATCCCTTCCCCGCGACGCCGCCAGCCACCATCACAAGGCAGCACCCCCTTTTGCAGCACGTACAGCAGGGGGCCGGCAGGCAACACAACTCTTTAACACCACACATCACAATCGGTCTCCCAAGGCACACAAAGGTGCTACAATTTAACTGTAACGGACTCCAGAGAAAGATCGAGGAGATAACTGTCTTTATGAGAAGGCATGGAATATTAATAGCTGCCGTCCAAGAGACGAAGTTGCACGGCAATTCAACCCTGTTGAATTGCGCCGGATACAACGTGCACCGTCGAGATCGCGAGCGAGATAATGGTGGGGGCTTAACGTTCATCACGCACCACACCGTGCAGTATCGTCTTATTGAAGCAGACATCGACCGCAGGGATACCATCCTAGAATGTCAGGGTATTGCTATCCAGTCAGGCGATGTTGAACTCGAAATATTTAACGTTTACATACCCCCAGTCACAAGCTGCCCGGCAGGATATCACCCTGAAATAGGTGCGCTACTCAGAGGTGAAAACCGTATGGTAGTTCGTGACTTTAACGCGCACCACGATCTTTGGCACTCAAGCCTGTCAAATGATCGTAGGGGAATACATCTGGCTGAGCGGATAGACGATTCGACATTCTGCACAATGAACGACGACGCACCCACCAGCATTATGGGCAGCTGCTGCAGCTCGCCAGACCTAACAATTGTCAGCGCTGGTCTGATAAACAGCGTATCATGGCGACTTATGCTGACCCTACCATCAGACCATCTGACCATAGTCATCTCGATTGATAAACCTGCCGACTTTGCTTCCGTGGATCACCGAACTTATGTCAACTTTTCCAAAGCTGGAAAGGCTTCACGGATGTTACTGAGGGCGCCTTCACTGCACTACCCATACCAACCGACGTTCATGTAGGTGAACGTAAGTTCCGCAGGGTTGTCACCGCTGCTGCAGCTCGCTTCATCCCAGCAGGATTTATTAAGGATCCACGTCCGAACATTCCTGCAGAAGCGGCTGTTCTAGCCGATGAGCGCGACAACCTTCGTCAGGCCGATCCCGGAAATCCCCGTATCAGGGATCTCAAATCGGAGATTCGGCAGCTTGTGAACGTACATAAGCGGAAGAAATGGGCAGAGCATTTGGAGACCTGTAACTTCGCCTCTGGTGTGAGCAAGCTTTGGTCAACCGTGAGGTCGTTGTCCAACCCGACGAAACGTGACGACAGCGTCGAGATAGACTTTGATGACCAGGCTTCGTCGAACCCGGAGCGATGCGCGAGCTATTTTAGCCAGCAGTTCATTCTGCATCCTCCGGTGGATAAAGCCAAACGTCGAGTGACCAGAAGGCTGCACAAAATGCCAAGACCCAGTGCGCCTCTTGTTGTCACCAGCGGTGAGGTAAGGGTAGCCATCGGGAAGGCGAAAGCCTCCAAAGCCATTGGACCCGACGGAATATGCATATTGATGCTGAAAAATTTGGGTCCTGCGGGAGTAGCGGAGGTCCTCAACCTGTTTATGGCCACTCTCGTCATTCCAGACATCTGGTAAATGGGGAGAGTGGTCCCACTGCTCAAACCAGGGAACCCAGCCAACAAAGGAGCGAAGACACTCGAGGCCCTGCTGCTCCCGTATTTCACGAACCACCTGACCCCAGCGAAGCATCAGCATGGGTTCCGTAAAGTGCAAAGCACAACAACAGCACTTAACGCCATAACACTCAGATAACTCGTGGCCTGTGAGAGAACTATTCTAGTAGCGTTGGACGTGTCCAAGGCGTTCGACACTGTCAGTCATTCAACGCTACTATAAGATATAGAGGCCTCCTCACTCCCACAGGGACTCAAACGGTGGTCGGCGAATCATGGCGTCTGGGAATGGAATTGATGACTTGTGCTCGAAAGTAAACGCTTATCTCGCCGAACTTTCTCGCTTCTTCACTGCAAGAAGCCTTGCCCTATCCCCTGCGAAATCCTCGGCAACCCTTTTTCACCACCTGGACGAAGGAGGTCAGACCGCAACTGGGTATTCACGTCGATGGCGTAACAATACCGACGGTGAATAACCCGAAAATCCTCGGAGTTACCTTCGACAGTCTGCTCCCCTTCTCGACGCATACAACCGCAATTGTCAACAAAGTAAAGAGCCGCAACAATGGGCGCCAAACACGGCATTACGAACAGCGACAGAATGCCTCCTGTTGACGCCCCAACACCACCTACATGACGAGGCCCAGATGCTCCCAGTAAAGGAGCATAACATAATGCTCTGCAAGCAGTTCCTTTCTTTACGAACTGACGGACGAAGTCCAGAGGTTTGTCAAACAACCTCTGGACCCGTCAACCTACCGACAGGCCCTGAACGGCATTCACAGGGAATCAGTCTCAAGTTATGTAGACTCCCGCCCTGTGAATGCCGTCCTAGGCACACAACCACCGTACGTGGACGGTACAGAACTTTGTCTGCCTCGGGAGACCCGCACTACAATAGCCCAACTTCGCTCTGGTTATTGCAGCAGGCTAAACTCGTACCTAAGCAGAATCAACGAGGATGTGCCCAACCAATGCATGTGGAGAGCCGCCACATGACTCCCGGCACCTCTTCACATGCCCTGAGAACCCCACTCAGCTGACGCCCCTGTCCCAATGGACAGCCCTTGTGGAAGTCGCACACTTCCTGGGCCTCCCCCTAGCTGCAATTGACGGCAACGCTGATGGATGAACCGACCCGAACGGGGCTTAGTAGCCGCTACAACAACAACAACCACAACGCTTAGACGTTCCCACGACAGTCGGACCTACGTAACCGGAACGACCCAGATTTATATCTGGCCAAAGACTGTCACTCCAGCTACACTCCCCAGAAACTCTTTGGGGAATTTGTATGCTGTTACAACAACAACAACAACAACGCTTAGAGGCTTAAAAACGTTAGTCGGTACGTTACTGCTAATCAAGATAAGTATTCGAGCTACATTCATTGATAAAGAAATTCACTCCAATGTAGGTAACACACAAGAATGATAGAATACAAGATTGCGCCGTCCTGGCCGTTGACATGTGTGTACCACAAGTAAACAAAGAATAGAGCGAAAAGAAGAACGAGTTGAAACTGCCAAAATAGTTCACTTTACAGCGAAAAACGTGTTTTAATTTTGCTAAACGCGAAAATATTGCATTTTTCACCTAATCTTTTTGAGGGTCGAGAACGGTTTAGGCACTCCATTGCTTTTCAATTGAGGCTGCTTCAGCAAACGTTTTAGTGCACTCCAATGCTTTGCAATTAAGGCTGCTGAAGCAAACTGCGGGAGCATCTCAGTGGGGTTGATTAGTTAACTTGCGAAAGGAGGCTGCTTGGAGAAGAAATGAAATTATTGTGATGAAATGCTGTTAATATAATAATAAAGAAACATTTCGGGAACGGCTTTGCCGTGCCCTATGTACACAAAATGCAGCGATTCCTAGCACAGAGCCGCAACAAGGTCCTCAAGTCGCTAGCCGGCTGTACTTGGGGCAAAGACATAGAAACGTTGCTGGCAACATACAAGGCAATAGGCCGGCCGGTTTTAAACTACGCAGCACCAGTGTGGTCGCCGGGGACTAGTAGGACGCAGTGGACAAAGCTACAGACGGTACAAAATACAGCACTAAGGACAGCGACCTCCTTACCTTAGGATGCCTCCTGATGTCACCAGAACACCACCTCCACGATAAGGCGAAAATGCTCCCAATTAGGGAGCCCAACACGATGCTCTGCAAGCAGTTTCTTGTTGGGAGCCACAGATGTGGCCACCCAAATAGACAGCTGCTTGCAGAGGAGCCCTCGCCGAGGCACGTCAGGAGGCATCTATATGAACTGACGGTCGAAGTCCAGAGGTTGATTAAGCAGCCTCTGGACCCGTCAGCTCACAGACAGGCCCTGAACGGCATTCACAGGGACGCAGTCTCGAGTTATGTAGACTCAAGACCTGTGAATGCCGTTCTAGGCACACAAACACCGGACATTGACGCGACGGAGCTCCATCTGCCTCGGGAGACCAGAACAACAATAGCCCAACTTCGCTCTGGCTACTGCAGCAGGCTAAATTCCTACCTGAGTAGGCTAAATGCGGATGTGCCGAACGAATGTCCGGCAGCGGTGAGACCACTCACGACTCGAAACATCTCTTCGTATGCCCGGTCCCTGTGGACCGACCCTCCTAGAGGCTGCACACTTCTTGGGGCTGCTGTTAGTGGAACTCGACGACAACGACTGAGATATCAGCCGATCTGGGCGGGGTTGTTGTAGCCGCTACAACAACAACAACAACAACAACAACAACAACAACAACATTCGTAGCAGCGCTACACTTGCATCTACGCTTCTTGCATCTTGACGGCTGCCGCAATTTAACAGACGGCACTTCATTTGATTAGTTTTTACGCAGTCTTCAACTCAGAAATCACTCTCAAATTGCAAATTAACACAATTTAAACTGATTTTTCACTTATAATTAAAATTTCTCTTTGCCGCTGATTTGTAAACAAAAGTTTATTTACAAGTTACCACAACTGTCAAAATCGGCAAAACCAAAGTAGCGGTACCACTGACGGCCCCACCTTTGTTCGCTGCACCGTGGGTAACACATTATTTGTATACGCCGATTATTCTTAACTTGCAAATTCTTTTTCATCGTTACAGATTAAATTTAGAGGTTCGAACTTCGAAGCCTTATGCGTTTAGTACTCAAATGGTCGTCGTCTACATTTTTAAGAATAACAGCTTTTTTTAATTTGATTAAGTGGTGGGAACGATTTAAAACTGCTTATCAATATATTTTTCTTGTCACGCCTTCTACCAATTTATAAATATCTTCTTTTTCTTCAAGTGAACCGCCGGACGGCTGCTGAAAAAATCGTTTTTAAAGGAATACCCTAATTAGGTTTTACTTTTTTCGCGGTACACAGTGTTATTAATATGCGTAACAGAAATATCTTTGAAAAAATTCATTACAAGGAGAGAAAAATGAATGAGTTCAATTTGGAGCTGCGAAATTTCATAACGTTGATATCAAAATACATTTGAAGGAGAACGAAAAAGCTGTGTACTTGAAACAGTTCATAATAAAGAGAACTTCATTGAACAAATGTCAATATAGGGAAGTTCGACTGTAGTTTTTGCGTTTATAATGTCTGGTTTCACCAATTTTAAATTTATCAGCCTGAAAAAATTTTAAATTACGCAAATTCGTTCGGAAAATTTGAATTATTAAATTTTAAGTCTGATAAATTTTAAAATTGATTGGTGAAACTGGGGATAAGAATTTTTAAATTTTACCCATTTGTGGCTGCAATGTTAACTGTCTGCCTGAATGCTTGTCCAAATAGAACTTCTTGAATATTTCAAATGCTTCGCGGGGCGCTGATGGTATATTGCAGTTCGGTGTCGCCGTCTAAAAATATTCATGGATACATTCGAATTAAAAAGAAATTGTGTAATTAATATATATGTAACACACTTGAGTTGGCCAGAATCCAGTAGTTAATATTCTCACTGTCAATTCTACACCTGATAATGATAAATTGTGTATATTTACATAATTCTTAAATTCTTCCATTATGGTATTTGACACAGACATGTCTTTGAACATTCCTTCCAATTTTGAGGTAAATTGACATCCACACTCAGTCTGCAAATTATGAAATGTAATTGAAATTAACAAATACAAATAAATTTTGCACAATAATACCTTCAATTTTGATATCATATTTTTTTCGAAGTCATCAGAAACTGATTTATTTAGCAACAATCGTTTGGCTAAATGTGTTTTATAATAGCGTTCGAAAACATCTTTTTCCAAAAGAAAACGGAAAAGAACCATCGTCTTATCCAAAATTGTTTCGATTTCTTGTTCGCTCATCTAAAATGCTTTGCTATGTAATTAACTGTGTGCAAACAGGGAAAATAACACTTACACCTTTGCCTCCTTTTTTAAGTTTATCGTCGATGAATAATGAAAGATATTCCGGGGATTTTTGGTTCAAATTTAGAAAATGTTCAAAGTCCGCCGAAATAACATTCTTAAATAATCGATCATTGTTAAAAGAATGATGCAAAAATTGATCAAAACGGTCTTTTAAGTCGAGCAAGTTCTGTACAAATGTTATTGGGTTGGTGTTGCCATTTTCTTCTTCTTTCACTAATATTCGGCCTTGTTCACGCAAATATGACGACATAGTATCAGCAATAACTTTGAGACCCTCCTCTTTAAGACGAGAAAATAGTTTATAGGTACATGCAAGATCCTCTGTTTTAGAGTTTTTTATCATATAAACAACACCGGAGTTTTCCATTTCCACAATGGAGCGCATATGCTTTTTAATGAGTTCATCTTCAACAACTTTAACGATTCGAGGTTCCGTATCCTTGTCTAGATAAAGCGTTGCGCGAGCAGATTCCTCTTGTATGCGTGCCTTAAAAACGTTCAATAGATATCCATTTCTAAAATATTATATCATAACTTACCTCAACTTTTTTGATATAAACACCTGCATTGTTTTCGTTAAGGAATTTGTGGGACTCGAATTTATAGAAGGAAGCAGATTGCGCAAGAAAAGGTTTTTCAAAATCATCCTCATAAACGGAGCGTGTATTAATTCCTAGTGACATAAGCATTTGACAGGCATTTTTAATAGCTAAATGGTTAATGGCTTCACCACTTCGCTCATCCATAACCATACCCAGCAGAGTCTCTCGCAGAGCTTTTTGAATTTCCGAATAACGCACGATCTAAGATAATTTTTTGTTTGTATTAGTTAGCATGGCAACCCTGCAAACCATATTTTCAGTGTAAAGAAATTTTAATGAATTAGTTAAGATCCCATCCAATTTTTTCCCGAATTTTCTAAAATGAAATAAAGGCGCTGGCCCAATGCACGCCTTGCTTATTTTAATTTGATAACATTTATTTGAAAACTTGTTTGGCCAAATGGCGGCAAAAAAACAAACATTAACAATTATTTTCCTGGAAAACTCAAGAATGTTAATAAAAAAATTAAATAATACAGCTCAATTTTTTATGTTTATTTTTACATGAATGCGAATTAATGTTAAAACAGAAATGAGATACTTCTAAAGATTTCGTTAAGATTTCGAGAACTTTGGTTTGCAGGGAACCTACGTTATGAGCAGGGAACGGATTTTATGGAAGTTGCCTTTTTTTCTGCTAAAGAGATAGAGTATATTCGATTAAGAATGTCCACGATTTAGCTTTCCCTGATTCCATATATACACATTTGATGTTGCCTTTTTTTGCCTTTTTTAAGATATTTGCCTTTTTTAAGATATTTGCTTTTTTTGCCTTTTCTACCTTTAAAAAAGTGATTATAGCATTTACATTTTTTTTTTTTTAAGATTAAAAAATATACACATGCCCATGCGGCTTATAGAAGCGCAGGGACCTCTTGCCAAAATCGAATGATAATGCTGCCAGGAAACTTCAAAATGCATATTGTGGTTCAATGTTACTACAACTATACAGATTAAAGAAACTCGAGAGGATAAAATAGTCAAAGATTCACAGTATAAATTTTTCATATATGAAACTAGTTCATAGTTTTTCTCTTTTTACTTGTAATATAAACATTTCTAAAAGAAATGTATTTTTTGAATGTTCTTCGTATTTTCTGTCTTTTTTCAGTGCCTTATTTTGCTTTTTTTGCAATACCTAGTGCCTTTTCTTGCCTTTTTCGCTATTTTGTTTTGCCTTTTTTTGCCTTTTTTGCAATACCTAGTGCCATTTTCTGCCTTTTTCGCTATTTTATTTTGCCTTTTCCAGCCTATTTCGTTATTTTCTTTTGCCTTTTTTATAGGTTTTTAGGTCCTAAAAATCCGTTCCCTGGTTATGAGCTATACCTGATCTCTGAACAGTATCAAGCCCAAATTGTAGACATTATCCACTTCCCGTTGCTGAACATAAACACGATCCATGTACATTAAGATATCGCGAATCATTACCATAGACGTTTGATGGTCATTCCACGCTTGATTTAATTTTGGAAGAAAGTTGTTGTGCAAACTTTCAAGCACTTCCTGGCGTACTTTATGCTCTAAATGTTCAGATACCACTTCTCGCAACCCATAATATAGCCGATTTCCGTGCTTGTGAAGCACCATGTTGTATGCATTCCGGTATAATTGTTCAAATGACAGTCCAGAGTTATTCTTCTTCTGTATCTCCTGTATAGCATTTTTCAAGCTTGCCCAAATGGATTCGACATATTTTTCATCCATAGAAGCCTGTAAACGATGAAAAAGTGAAGGAGAAAAATAAAAACAAAATATTAATATAGTATATTAGTAGAAAAACTAATCTAACATTAAAAGCATTTGTTTTGTACTCAGGCAGCCGAAAAGGGAATTTCCTTTGAATTTCGTACAGTTTTTGGTCTTTTGAATTTACTCCAGCGGATATGCAGCAGACAGTACCGGTACTAAGGAGGCTGGTGCTCGTCGCCCCAAAATAGTGTACCGATGACTGAAGAATGCAGCGTTGCTCAAGTTCGCAACTATTGGCTGCTGTCGAGCTCTGTATACCCAGTATTGGACGGCCACGTATGAAAAATTTACGATACCGACCGGCATTCGCTGAACTGCTAGACGAATAGTTATTGCGACTCTTCGTGAATAGTAGACTCTTAGTTGACGCGCTTGTGCTTCTCATTTATTGTCCTTGGGCATTGATTTGCCGTTTTGGCTCGATTTATGACAAAGGAGCTAAGGGCTTAAATCCAAATATATAAGCCAAAGTTTCTCCGACGTAGTTTTCAAATATTTATATAACAGACCACTAAAAAAGTATAGGATATCGAACAAAATATTTTTTAATCTAATAATGTTCAGTGCAATCTAAAATTGGATACTATTATAGTGTGTATTTCTGTGTACATATATTTCTACGATGATGTTGGCGTTTCTAGTATTAAATGCTTTATTTATTTCCTGCCTTTAAACGACGTCACTGTCTCCTGTATCTACTTTTCTCAATTATTTGTTTAGATTTTCATTGGAATTTTAACATTGTCTTTGTAGATTCTTTGGCTTAACTACGATTCACTACGATCTGTTCCATTAATTGATTTCAAAAGATATTTCTTCCTACTGTTTTTGTTTTTGTTTTGTTTGCTTTGTTCAACCCTTCTCGAATACGCTTTCCACTAGTGTTCTTCGTAATTAGTGAAATATAATGCTGGTATTATCCGATCTTTTGTCGCTGGTGCTTAGTAGAATTCGTTATTCGTTATTAGTATTTCTACCGAGCTTCTCTCTTTCGCCCTCCCTTTGTTAAATTTAAAATATGTATGTATATGTATTTAAACCGATGATGAAATTTTTTCACAATAATTTTTTTTTTCTTCTTGAAAAAATTCAAATTTTCTAGGAGACAATAGATTTCCTTTTGACACAAATAGCACAGTTATCTAATAGGAGGCATCATGATACAAAAAAGAAGGTAGTTTCAATAAACAACTTTTTGATTAAAAAGCAGATTTTTGACAATTGTGAAAATATGGGAGCGGCGCTACCCAATTGTAAGTTTTTTGGTGTGGGAGACTTTATATCCTAAATTTGGGATTATAAATGAAATAGTTGTATTAATATTTACCTTTTAAAAATAATTAATATCTTATCTTAAAAACGTTTAAATTTTACATTAAATTCGATAACAACTTGTCAAATCATTATTTTAATATTAGTACAATTTTAGTGAACATATTTTAAAATTTTTTTAGTGTCCTCATGTCATCTGATTATTTCACAATGTAGTTTTCTATATCGGATACGATGATTCTGATATGATTCTGACACTGAAATTACGCATTTCGATGTGTTATTAATACATATTTGGGCAATTCACAAGGTGTCGTATTTGTCGTGTTTGTCGTGAAGTCATGATATTTCATGACAGTTGTAAAAATGTTGTTATTGTTTTGTGAAGAAAAATAACACATGACGATACAACTCTGCAACCTATGTTTATTCGGTGTTATGTGAGGTTAAGTGCTGAGATATAATAAATAATCGTAACAGGTGTTCACAACCGTCGTGTTTTAACACAACTTTTGTTAGGAAAATATAACTTCACAACACCTTGTGAATTGCCCAAGTGTCTTTGTCCATTTAACAGCAAATGGAATTTTCTTTGGGACCCATGGGCCGTAAAATTTTTCCAGCAACACATATTGTTTTCACATGAAATTTTGACACACCCAAAAGCGAAGTATAAAATAAATAGATGAAAACAAATTTTCGATCAAACGGATTTGTGTAGTTCAGGGGCGTCTTTAGTAAATGTTTTAGAGGCTGTTTTAATATATACTATCTTATTATATATTTCTTAGCTTTTCTACATTCTGAGAAGTTGAGAGAATGAAGTCTAATATTCTTTTTTGGTCAACTACTATGTTTGATTTCATTTTTTGCAATCATTAGTTCATTTCGCTTGTGGAGTCACAATGCCATACCGGCTGTACCGATTTTTTTGAAATTTCGGACACAAATTTTCCAAGAATGGTTATAGGCTAAAACAAAACCGAATATCTAAAGGAGTTGTGGAACCTCTCATACAAAGCGATTTTTTCATAGTGCATATCTCTGCAAGTATTTGTGGTAGAGTCCGGGAACTTGGTATGGATATATGTATATCAAGTCAATCTCAAGCTCATGGAAAAACGTGGGTTTATTGGAAAATGCGGCGTGCCACCGTAGAACTTGGAACAGAGGTAAATGAAATCAATCCCAAAGCTATGAAAAATTTGTATTTTTCTTTATTCTCTTCAATCTTACACTTTATGAATAATTTTATAAGTTTTAGATGTTAAGTTCAAATTTTATACATTTTAATATCGTATTATATTGTAATATTCTCAGTATCTAACGCTGAAATATAACCTGTGGTTGTTGTGTTCGACTACTTTAATAAATAAAAAAAATAAAAAAAACGGGGTATATGAAAACGATCTCGTAGCCATTGAAAAGAGCTAGCGGTATAAGCCATATAAACTAAAATTCTGGTGACGCATAGATACCTCCGGAAACATTTACCTAGAATACTGATATGAGGTATTTTTCCAATGGAAACATGTACAGGAAGATGGGCGTGACACCTTCTGGAAAGTAACATGATCACAGGGTGTATCCCTACAACGATTTTAAGCTAAACCTTGAGGGACTACATTATTCCCAAGACCCACAGGCATAAGCTGAAGTTGCGTCGCAAGTTTTACGATCGGCTTGGGTAATGTTTAACCACTTAACCCCCCTTTGTTCTCGCCACTACTGAATTCTATAAACTGTCAGCTTTCACACAATTTAAAATGTACATGTGTATTTAAAAATGTCATGAAAATTGTGTTGCTAGCTTCATGTTGCAAAAATGTTGCAAGCTTTTTCACAGCGTGAACAGAATACTACTTTGGTGGGGAAATGTTGTGGAATTTCACACTTATTTTTAACAGAAAGAAATTTTATATGCAATTTAACACCTTTTTCACGTGAAACGGGAACAAAATACCATGCTTAAGAACAAAATATTTTTAAATTGACAAAAAATAAATCAGAAAATTTGAAGGATTTTAGATGTTGGGTATGGTAGCAAAATGTCACAATCTGCTTAATTGTCAGGTTGTTAATATGGCAACGAAAAAGTGACAATGGAACTACCTTGTTTGTTGTATCATGGGAGGCATCGTATAGTTCCATAAGTACAGGTGTAAGCACATAAAGGACTTGTGGGCTGCGGCGAGCAGCCTGTCTAAATAAAATACGTGTAAACCATATGAACTGAACACAATCCACAACTCAAGCCCATGCTGTCGTTTGATTGCACGTCAAGTTGAAGCCAAACAATTTCTATTTTCTAATTTGACAGGTGTGTTTACATTTCGCATCAGTTTTAGAAAATGAAATTGTTCTTTCAGTACGAAATCTATACAAAAACTGTATTTTTGAGTGTAAATTGTATCGAGTTTTTAATTTGCTCATATATTTTCTTAGTACATGCACAATAATTTGATGGCATGAGAAAGTTTACTTGGTCATGTACATTCATTTACATATTTTACACTTTTACAAATTTGTTAACATAAATATGTATGCACACATTTTCAGTACAATTCCTAACCATAAGCATTTTTAAGCAATTATTAATGGAAATAAAATTATAGTTTAAAAAACTAAAACTTCCCTATTATAATTGCCATTCGTACTGTCATCAGGTATGTAACTTGAGAATAGAAATCGCTGCATCTTTTCGGCGCACCAATATTACATAGTTACATCCCGAGCTAATAAAGGGAAGGTAAAAAGAAGCATCTTTTTTGGATTCGGTACTAAAACTGGGAATAGCATTTCATTAGTAATATTAATACTATGGCAATATTCCTAGCTATGATGCATATCAAATCTTTAAGACA